>NC_081154.1:19957450-19964950 GCF_958295425.1 Solea solea
CTTACATTCATTTCTTGGAGACTTACTCTAACCTTAACCACAATTACTACTGGCCTAATCCTAAACCTAACCCTAACCCTAACCCTAACCCTAACCTCAACCTAACCATGAAACATATCTTCACCTTAAAATGTAGTAATTTACGTTATGGGGACTTGCTTTTTGTCCCCACAAGGAGGACAAGTCACCATAATGTGACTGTGTAAACAGGTTTTGGTCCCCACAACATTAGTAATACCTGGTACACACATACACACGCACACACACACACGCACACACAAACACACACACACACACACGCACACGCCCACACACACACGCACACGCACACATACACACATTAATGGTGTCACTCTAACTAACTAACTAACTAACTCAGCAGTGAGACAGACAGACCTTGTTGAACAAGGGCTCCGTAGACGATGCAGAATGAACGAACGAACGAACGAACGAACGAACGAACAACGAACGAACGAACGAACGAACTAATAAACTAACTAACTCAGCAGTGAGACAAACAGAACTTGTTAAACTAAGGCTCCGTAGATGATCCAGAAATAACTAACTAACTAACTAACTAACTCAGCAGTGAGACGACAGACCTTCTTGAACAAAAGCTTTGTAGACGATCCAGAACTAACTAACTAACTCAGCAGTGAGACGACAGATCTTGTTGAACAAAAGCTCCGTAGACGATCCAGAACTAACTAATTAACTAACTCAGCAGTGAGACGACAGACCTTGTTGAACAAAGGCTCCGTAGACGATCCAGAACTAACTAACTAACTAACTCAGCAGTGAGACGACAGACCTTGTTGAACAAAAGCTCCGTAGACGATCCAGAACTAACTAATTAACTAACTCAGCAGTGAGACGACAGACCTTGTTGAACAAAGGCTCCGTAGATGATCCAGAACTAACTAACTAACTAACTCAGCAGTGAGACGACAGGCCTTGTTGAACAAAGGCTCTGTAGATGATCCAGAACTAACTAACTAACTAACTCAGCAGTGAGACGACAGGCCTTGTTGAACAAAGGCTCCGTAGATGATCCAGAACTAACTAACTAACTAACTAACTCAGCAGTGAGACGACAGACCTTGTTGAACAAAAGCTCCGTAGACGATCCAGAACTAACTAATTAACTAACTCAGCAGTGAGACGACAGACCTTGTTGAACAAAAGCTCCGTAGATGATCCAGAACTAACTAACTAACTAACTCAGCAGTGAGACGACAGGCCTTGTTGAACAAAGGCTCTGTAGATGATCCAGAACTAACTAACTAACTGACTAATTAATTCAGCAGTGAGACGACAGACCTTGTTGAACAAAGGCTCCGTAGATGATCCAGAACTAACTAACTAACTAACTCAGCAGTGAGACGACAGGCCTTGTTGAACAAAGGCTCCGTAGACGATCCAGAACTAACTAACTAACTAACTAACTCAGCAGTGAGACGACAGACCTTGTTGAACAAAGGCTCCGTAGACGATCCAGAACTAACTAACTAACTAACTAACTCAGCAGTGAGACGACAGACCTTGTTGAACAAAGGCTCCGTAGATGATCCAGAACTAACTAACTAACTGACTCAGCAGTGAGACGACAGACCTTGTTGAACAAAGGCTCCGTAGATGATCCAGAACTAACTAACTAACTAACTAACAACTCAGCAGTGAGACAACAGACCTTGTTGAACAAAGGCTCCGTAGACGATCCAGAACTTACTAACTAACTAACTAACTCAGCAGTGAGACGACAGACCTTGTTGAACAAAGGCTCCGTAGATGATCCAGAACTAACTAACTAACTAACTAACTCAGCAGTGAGACGACAGACCTTGTTGAACAAAGGCTCCGTAGATGATCCAGAACTAACTAACTAACTAACTAACAACTCAGCAGTGAGACGACAGACCTTGTTGAACAAAGGCTCCGTAGACGATCCAGAACTTACTAACTAACTAACTCAGCAGTGAGACGACAGACCTTGTTTAACAAAGGCTCCGTAGATGATCCAGAACTAACTAACTAACTAACTAACTCAGCAGTGAGACGACAGACCTTGTTGAACAAAGGCTCCGTAGACGATCCAGAACTAACTAACTAACTAACTCAGCAGTGAGACGACAGACCTTGTTGAACAAAGGCTCCGTAGATGATCCAGAACTAACTAACTAACAACTCAGCAGTGAGACGACAGACCTTGTTGAACAAAGGCTCCGTAGACGATCCAGAACTAACTAACTAACTGACTCAGCAGTGAGACGACAGACCTTGTTGAACAAAGGCTCCGTAGATGATCCAGAACTAACTAACTAACTAACTAACTGACTCAGCAGTGAGACGACAGACCTTGTTGAACAAAGGCTCCGTAGATGATCCAGAACTAACTAACTAACTAACTAACAACTCAGCAGTGAGACAACAGACCTTGTTGAACAAAGGCTCCGTAGACGATCCAGAACTTACTAACTAACTAACTAACTCAGCAGTGAGACGACAGACCTTGTTGAACAAAGGCTCCGTAGATGATCCAGAACTAACTAACTAACTAACTAACTCAGCAGTGAGACGACAGACCTTGTTGAACAAAGGCTCCGTAGATGATCCAGAACTAACTAACTAACTAACTAACAACTCAGCAGTGAGACGACAGACCTTGTTGAACAAAGGCTCCGTAGACGATCCAGAACTTACTAACTAACTAACTCAGCAGTGAGACGACAGACCTTGTTTAACAAAGGCTCCGTAGATGATCCAGAACTAACTAACTAACTAACTAACTCAGCAGTGAGACGACAGACCTTGTTGAACAAAGGCTCCGTAGACGATCCAGAACTAACTAACTAACTAACTCAGCAGTGAGACGACAGACCTTGTTGAACAAAGGCTCCGTAGATGATCCAGAACTAACTAACTAACAACTCAGCAGTGAGACGACAGACCTTGTTGAACAAAGGCTCCGTAGACGATCCAGAACTAACTAACTAACTGACTCAGCAGTGAGACGACAGACCTTGTTGAACAAAGGCTCCGTAGATGATCCAGAACTAACTAACTAACTAACTAACTCAGCAGTGAGACGACAGACCTTGTTGAACAAAGGCTCCGTAGATGATCCAGAACTAACTAACTAACTAACTAACAACTCAGCAGTGAGACGACAGACCTTGTTGAACAAAGGCTCCGTAGATGATCCAGAACTAACTAACTAACTAACTAACTAACTCAGCAGTGAGACGACAGACCTTGTTGAACAAAGGCTCCGTAGACGATCCAGAACTAACTTACTAACTAACTAACTCAGCAGTGAGACGACAGACCTTGTTGAACAAAGGCTCCGTAGACGATCCAGAACTAACTAACTAACTAACTAACTCAGCAGTGAGACGACAGGCCTTGTTGAACAAAGGCTCCGTAGACGATCCAGAACTAACTAACTAACTAACTAACTCAGCAGTGAGACGACAGACCTTGTTGAACAAAGGCTCCGTAGACGATCCAGAACTAACTAACTAACTAACTAACTCAGCAGTGAGACGACAGACCTTGTTGAACAAAGGCTCCGTAGATGATCCAGAACTAACTAACTAACTAACTAACTAACTAACTCAGCAGTGAGACGACAGACCTTGTTGAACAAAGGCTCCGTAGACGATCCAGAACTAACTAACTAACTAACTCAGCAGTGAGACAACAGACCTTGTTGAACAAAGGCTCCGTAGACGATCCAGATGGCGCTGTGGAGCGAGCCTGAGCCCACGCCGCCGCCGCTCTGGCCGCTCACTGTGTTCTGAGCGCTGGACGAGCGCAGCGCCTGCAGTCTGTTGAGCAGGAAGATGAGCACGCCCACCACCAGGATGGCGGCGGCGATACACGCCCACACGGCGAGGTCAAAGGGCGCGAACAAGGAGAAGATGTTGATCTTCTCTTCAGGTTTCCTCAGCAGGATCCCGACGCTGTAGTCCAGGTAACGTTTGCTGAAGTCCACCACGTTCTCACGCTCTGGTGTGATGGTGATGGCCGACACGGCCAGGTCCGCCCTCTGAACACACACACACACACACACACACACACACACACAGGTGTCACATAAGGCGCCCCCTGCTGGTCCACGGTGTCTTAGCGCGAGAGCGAGGTGGACGTTTACCTTACTGATGAGGTCACCGATCATTCCATTCCACGAACCGTTGGGAAGCTGAGATCCATATTTACTGTCACTGACCTGAGGATCAATCAAGTTCAAAGGCAGCAACATCAACATGGGTGTATGTGTGTGACACATGTCTGTCTCTCTCTCTCTGTCTGTATGTCTCTCTGTGTCACTCTCTCTGTCTGTCTGTGTCTCTCTCTGTCTGTCTGTCTCTCACCTGGTAGATCTCGTATTTGAAGCCCAGGACCTTGGCGAGAGCATCCAGGACGTCGATGGAGAAACCTTTGTATCTCTTTGGTTGACCGAGGATGTTTTCAGCCACCATGACGAACGGATCCTCCTGACAGACAGACAGACAGACAGAGGTCAGAACACTGTAGCTCCTCCCAAACGTTTCCACAAAAATGTGTTTAATGTTTTTGAAGAATGGGTTTTATCTACATTCAGGCAGATTATTGATGTATTGATGATGCATTGATGTATTGATGATGCATTGATGTATTAATGATGTATTGATGATGCATTGATGTATTGATGATGCATTGATGTATTGATGATGCATTGATGTATTAATGATGTATTGATGATGCATTGATGATCCATTGATGTATTGATGATGCATTGATGTATTGATGATGCATTGATGTATTAATGATGCATTGATGTATTAATGATGTATTGATGATGCATTGATGTATTGATGATGCATTGATGTATTAATGATGTATTGATGATGCATTGATGATCCATTGATGTATTGATGATGCATTGATGTATTGATGATGCATTGATGATGCATTGATGTATTGATGATGCATTGATGTATTGATGATGCATTGATGTATTAATGATGTATTGATGATAGGGGTGCAACGGATCAAAAAACTCACGGATCGGATCGTTCCGCGGATCAGCAAAAAAGTCTGGCACAATCTTTTCGCTGAAGTGGGTGCACGACGGCGCACCGTCGTAACGTGGCTCAAGCACTTTCAGCATGTGTTTAAAGCCCTCGTTTTGCACAAGCCAATATGGCCTCATGTCTGCACCTATAAACACACCGATAGCGTTTGTGATGGCTTCAGCCCGGTCTGATTTGTAACAAGGGGCTGCTTAAATGCTGCGGTTGTTGAGCAGCCTTCGTTTTCAATGCGTGTCCATGCTTGATGTGTTTCCACTGTCATGTGGCTTTCTTGTGCCACAGTGCCGACACACCGTCACGGTTTTATCCACTAACCTCTTTCCTTCGTCATTATATTTAACAGGGAAGCCAAAATGCTCCCATACAGGGGATTTAAATGACACGGGGCGTTCAAGCTCCTCTGTTTTTTTTCCATAAATCAATCCGCGGATGACGTGTGTGCCGAACCGAAGATATTGATCCGAACGGATCACGGATCAATGATGATCCGTTGCACCACTAATTGATGATGTATTAATGATGTATTGATGATGTATTAATGGTGTATTGATGATGTATTGATGTATTGATGATGCATTGATGTATTGATGATGTCACTTACCAGTAAAGTGACCACCTTCACAGTCACTCCCTGCATCCCGTTCTCTATCCGACTCTCCTTCAGACTGCCGTTCAGTCCATGAACCGAGTCCCAGGTCGCCAGCTATGGAAAACAAACACAGGTAAACAAACACAAGTAAACAACTCTGTAAACAAACACAGGTAAACAAACACAAGTAAACAACTCTGTAAACAAACACAGGTAGACAAACACAAGTAAAAAACTCTGTAAACAAACACAGGCTAACCAGAACAATGTGTGTGTGTGTGTGTGTGAGAGAGAGTTTGACAAAGAGCATCCCGTCACCATGGTAACCTATCTCTATCTTCACTGAGTTATAAAAGGCTTTTTGAAGGTTTATCAGAAAACGAGGACAAACTAGAATGTCCTCTTTGTTCACACATGTCCCGAGAGGTGTGCACTTTTCACTGGTCCTCACAAAGACAGGCGGACTGACACACACACACACACACTAACTTGTATCTGCCTTTGTGAGGACAATCAAATCCTTGTAAAGCTGTGTTACAAAGTAAACACTGTCATTTAAAGTGGTTGGAATATAGATTTAAATATAGATTGAAGTACAAGAACAAACACACACACACATCTGTGCTGCTCCTTTGTGAGGACACTAAAACGCACAGTACATCCTTTCTGCCACTGTCTCTCAAAGACATAAACACACAGGTGAATGAGTTGAAATGAAATGGTTGTGAAACGTCCTCACTCTGATGTTACAACATAAACTCCACATACTTTGGACACAGATTTCTGTGGATTCATGTTAAGTGAAGTTGTCGAGTCACTGTTTTTAATTCATCTTTAAATGTGTTGACTGTGATGTTCAGTGTAATTAAACAGACGGTTTCATACGTCAATTTAAAAAGCACTACGACAATGAAAGCAGGTCACGTTGACATTAGACGAGTTATTAACTTATTAACCGAGCGCTGGTTCATTTCAGACGACAGCTAATGTTAACATGCTCTGTAATCTGTGACTGAGCTCCTTAATGAGCGTTGTTACGTTAATCACACCATTAGTTTGTTGTTTGTTGTACAGTGAACTGAGCTGTAACACACACACACACACACACACACACACACACGCTAACACACGCTAACACAGCTGGGGTCGCTAATGCTAATGTTGCGTTAATGATGATGATGGTGTGAGTGTTTATTCAGCTCTGGTGGAAACACTTCACTTTCATTCAAACATGTTAATGAGCTCAGTCAGAGTCACTGGATTCATCTGAGGCTGTGTGAGGTAAACCACGCCCACCAAACCTCATAGAGCTGACGGGGACACAGGCGCCGCTATGTGTCCTCTGCTGCCTCGTGTGGTCACTTTGTGTCACTGAGTTAAGTCTAAATGAAATATTTCAAATGCAGAATTGACAAAATCAGACATTAGAGCTTAGTGATGGAGGCAGCAGTGTGTGTGTGTGTGTGTGTGTGTGTGATGTTAAAATCACTGGTTTTCTCTCTGAGGTTTGGTGTGTGAGAGTGAGTGGTTTACAAACTTCAGTTTCCTGTTGGAAAAGTCTGTGTCACAGTGAGATAAAGACGTGAACGTGTTCTTAAAATATTGTAGAAACTTAAAGTGACGTAGATTTTATGACACAAGTCTTTAGTTTGAATGAAAAAGAAAACGTAGCTGTTCTTTGATTGGTTACGGCTCATTATCTTTACATTAATTAAGTTCTCAATTGGCTGGTGTTTGACTTTATTAAACCCAACCCTCAGAATAACCTTCACCAAAATAAAAAGGAATAAGTATGAAAATATTTAATTAAAATGTAAGCGGTCGACAGGAGACTCG
>NC_081154.1:19969950-19984950 GCF_958295425.1 Solea solea
CACATCAAGGGAGGCGGAGCACTGCCCAAAAGACCTCTCACGGTGAGTCGAAGCCTGGTGATAAACAGTCCTGCCCAGCACCAGCCACAGGTAAAGATTATTTCTGACTCTGGCTCTATGCTCGTGCCTGTTTTTATAGACTCTGGTGCAGACACTAGTATTATGAACTCTTCCCTCGCCAGGAAACTCGGACTGAGAGTGTTCACGGTCCCACGCCCCCTTGAAGTGAGAGCCGTTGATGGCAGCCCTCTGGGTAAAATTACTCACCTCACCCAGTCCGTGACATTGGTTTTTCCAGACTCGCACACTGAAAAGCTAAGCTTCATGTCTTAGACTCTATGGCTCATCAGGTTATTTTAGGGCTCCCGTGGCTTGTCACCCATAACCCAAATTTTGACTGGGCTAGTGGAAGGGTAACCTGCTGGGGGCCAAAATGTGCCAACACCTGCCTGCCCAAACCCCACAGCTCACTTCCTACTTCCCACTCCACTTATTCTGACCTCACCAACGTACCACCTTGCTATCACAACCTGGCTGAGGTTTTCTGCAAGGCGAAAGCCACCTCCCTGCCACCTCATCGCCCTTACGATTGTGCCATAGACCTGCTACCAGGCAGCACCCCCCCTAGGGGCAAATTATATTCCCTTTCAGCCCCAGAGCGCAGAGCCATGGAGGACTACGTTAGGGATTCCCTAGCCACCGGTCTCATCCGTCCCTCTTCTTCCCCTGCTGGAGCTGGATTTTTCTTTGTGGAGAAGAAGGATAAGACCCTCCGGCCCTGCATAGACTACTGGGGTCTCAATGCTATCACCATCAAGAACAGGTACCCCCTCCCCCTCATCTCCACAGCCTTTGAACTGTTGGAGGGGGCAAAGATCTTCACTAAACTAGACCTACGTAATGCCTACCATCTTGTCAGGATCAAAGAGGGGGACGAGTGGAAGACCGCTTTTAACACTCCCACCGGACATTATGAGTATCTGGTTATGCCTTTTGGTTTAACAAATGCACCAGCAGTTTTTCAGAACTTGGTTAATGATGTCCTTCGTGATATGCTTAATGTTTTTGTCTTTGTGTACCTAGATGACATCCTGATCTTTTCCCCCGATGAGGAGACTCACACCCGCCATGTCCGCACTGTGCTTCAGCGGTTACTCCAAAACCAGCTGTTCGTGAAAGCAGAGAAGTGTGAGTTCCACAAGCCCTCGGTCTCGTTCCTTGGGTTTGTGCTTGCCGAGGGGGAGGTCAGGATGGACCCTGAGAAGGTTTTCGGCAGTGGCGGATTGGGCCACTCCCACTTCACGTAAAGAGGTTCAGAGGTTTCTGGGGTTTGCAAATTTTTATAGAAAATTTATTCGTAACTACAGCACCATTGCCTCACCCCTGCACGAACTTTCCTCTCCACACAGACCATTTGTCTGGAGCCATGAGTGCGAAACTGCATTTACGAGCCTTAAGAGTAGCTTCACCTCCGCCCCTGTCCTCATCCTCCCGGACCCCAGCCAGCAGTTCGTGGACGAGGTAGACGCCTCAGACGTTGGTGTTGGAGCGATCCTCTCCCAATTTTGCTCCAAAGATGGTAAACTACACCCTTGTGCCTTCTTGTCCAAGAAACTCACTTCTGCCAAACAAAACTATGATATTGGTGACCGCGAGCTGCTGGCAGTTAAGGTGGCCCTGGAGGAGTGGAAACACTGGCTGGAGGGAGCCTCCCAGCCATTTCAGGTCTGGACCGATTATAAGAATCTGGAGTACCTCAAATCAGCCAAGAGGCTAAATGCAAGACAAGCTAGATGGGCAATTTTCTTCAGCCGCTTTAACTTTACCCTCTCATACCGACCAGGTTCCAAAAATCTCAAGCCTGACTCCCTGTCCCGTATATTCACCTGTGACCAAATTAATCCTGAACCCAAGACAATCCTTCCCACGACATGCTTCATATCAGTTCTTTCATGGGAGATAGAGGGTAAGGTTAAGGCGGCACCCGGGTATAAAAAAAACTTTGTTTGTAATACAGCAACGTTTTTGGTGGCCTAAGATGGTCTCTGATGTCACTGATTATGTCAATGCCTGCTCTGTTTGTGCTACTAACAAAGCTTCTCATCAGAGACCGTCAGGAGAACTCAGGCCCCTGCCAATCCCTCAACGCCCCTGGTCCCATATTTCCCTGGACTTCGTCACAGGACTACCACCTTCCTATGGTAACACTGTGGTTTTGACGGTGGTGGACAGATTCTCGAAAATGGTTAATTTTATTCCCCTGCAGAAGCTCCCCTCCGCCAAAGAAACGGTGGAGGTCATGTTAAATAACATTTTTAGGATACATGGTTTCCCTTTGGACATTGTTTCAGACTGTAGAACTTTCTAGCAGGCAAAGCTATTTGTCTTTCATTCTATTTGTCTGTTCATTGTTGTAACTGGCATCAAAGCACCGTTGCCTTTAAAGTGCCTTTAAGGTGCATCGTCAAAGCCATGTTTTGTTATATATTGCCTTCGTATGCGCCTTTGTAAAGCTATCTATCATTAGAACCTGTACGACTTGTCGGTTTTACAACCTAACTGACTGTCTAACTGACCGTCTAACTGACTTCAAACTAACTTCAACTTAACTTAACTGTTGCTTAACTGTGTATGTGGAATAAACCTTCAGAAAGACAGTCGAGTTGTGCCCGCCGTACTTGTTCTGGTTACCCTTTCCAGAAGGGAGCATTGGGCTGGAAAGACCAGCCAGCAGAAATCTGGACAGTTGTAAAACCGTTGTCGGCGCCGTATCTGTGGAATACGGACTGCCGAGCGGAGGACGGCAATCGCGAAGTACCAGGACCGGAGTGCTGGTGAAGCAGCCGTGAATCACTAAACGGAGGAGCCGGAGCCAAGAGCTAACGGAGCCGTTGAAGGATTAAAGGAAGTACCACAGCCGTGAAAGACAAAGCTCTTCTGGGCGAAGAGCCTCACAGAGGAGAAGCTGGAACAGAAGAGCCAACGCAGCCGTGAATAAGGTTGTGCTCTTGGAATTCAGAGCTCTTCTGGGCGAAGAACTGAATCCTTTGAACGAGTCATTGGCAACGAAACCAGAGAGTCAACTCCAATCAATTCCAATTCCGGAGTGAGTCAGGAGTTCAAAGTGAAAAGGAAAAAATGGCAGACGACAAGCCAGATCTGGAAAGTCTGCAGCGGAGACGGTCAAATACGCAGCGGAACATAACAACACGTATTAACCGCCTTAATGTCAATGCTGGTCGTCTAGGTGCAGATGAATTGTCGGAAGAGTTGGCAGGATTAAAGAGCGATTATGGTGCTTTCGTCGATGCCTGCAATGAATACATTGAAGAACTAGGGCAGATAGACCCAACGGACGATAACTGTGAACTGAGCAGTGCCCTGGCGACGAGAGACGCCATTGTGAGAAGGTACCGTGAGTCTATGGAAATGCTGTGGTTCAAGGATGCTGAGCCGGAAATAGAGGCCCTCGTGTCACAGTTCAATTCGGCCTTCGATCAGATTGAGGCGCTCCGGAAGGAAAATATACTGCCGTGGAGTCAGAAAGAGGCCACAGGAAGACAACTGGATAGAAAGCTTAATAGACTGAGACAGTCTGTATATGCTTGGAGAGGCTATATTCCATACGGAAAAGAGAAATGGACACTCCTTTTGGCATTGGAAGATGAAAAGGAGGTACTGATGGATAAGTGGACACGCCGCGGTGATATGAACGCAACAACCTCGCCAGCATACGAACGCAATGAAGAAGACAGCAGTGAGGAGAGAAGCGAAGGAAGCGAATACACTAGTACCACCCCACTTGTTCCTATACATACCAACTCTGCAATCAGACAAGGTGCCATGGAGACTGGATGTAGCACCAGCCCCCCTCATCAGCCCCCTCAATGGCCACAACAACCTAATGACGGACCTACTGTCAGTTTCGCTCAGCCTCCAACCTTCACTAGTACGCCACGACCACTAAGGCTGCGTACTGCTCCCGCTAACACCAGCATGGCAGAAGGGAGCACAGTAAATGTTAGCACTGGTATGAACAGTTCCCTTCCCCAAATAAAATTCACACCAATAACCTTACCCAGATTCTCCGGAGAGAGTAGAGATTATTGGCGCTGGAAGGCTGAACGGGCGAAGCTCCAGGCTCATGCGGACCCCTCAGGATCACAAGAGATTAGGAGGCTTCACCTGTTGGAAAGCATAAGTGAGCCCGTAAAGAAGGACCTCCGATTGTATCGTTGCAAAGATGTAAGCGACGTCTTCAAAGAACTGGAGAGCTGCTACGGTGATATAAGTGCCACAGTAGAAGACATTTTATTGGAATTACATTCCAAACCAATCGTGAAAGATCCTCACCCTAGGGAGACACTAGAGATGGTCTCAGATTTGGAGAATGCAGTATCAGATCTAACAGACCTAGGGTGGGAAGAAGCTATGAATAATCCCTTAGTGATGGGGCAATTGGAGGGTAGACTCCCTAAAAGTATGCAAACTCAGTGGCTCAAAGAAGAGTGCATCGCCCAGCGAAATGCTCTCCCTGGGACTCGTGTCAAGAGGCTTCTACTGTTCTTGCAAAACGAAAAGACGATACTTAGAAGACTGGCACGCTTGTCCAGTGAACCCGGCAAGCCACGCCCCACTCGTGCTTCTGAAAGGCCCAATTACCGTGAGAAGTCAGCTGATTGCAAGAGAGAGAGGACGGCGTTCACTAGAGCAACTGCAGCTAAAGTCATAACCTGTACCGGAGATGACAAGCAGAAACTTTGCGCCTTATGCAGTGAGGGAGAGCATGAACTGTTCCGCTGTGCAACGTTTAGGAAAGCCTCCCTGTCAGAAAGAAAGGTCCTCGTAGAAAAAACAAAATCATGCAAAAAATGCCTAGATAACCACAAAGCAGACGGTCCCTGCACTGCAAGGTTCCTCTGTAAAGATGTGAGGTGTAAGGACGGCCCGGCGTACCACCACTACCTTCTCTGCCCAAAGGCCACTGCAAAGTCGGAGAGACCTCGCAGTTCTACAGCGGAACGAGAGGCGGAGCTCGCCCAAATAGGATTATCACCTGACCAGTTAGAAAGGGTGCGCAAAGCCTACACAAATAAGGTGACAATGACAGTGTGTTCCGACAGGACCCTACTGAAGAAGCATAAAGTCAAGCCAAAACGCCCTGTCCTCATGATGCTTATGTTCGTCACGACCAAAAGGGGAGACAGTATTGGAGCTATGCTCGACCTTGCCTCAGACACGAATTACATAACACACCAAACTGCAGAGAAACTCGGACTAACTGGCGAACCTGTCCTAATTGCCTTGCATGGAGTAAAGACATTCAAAGAAATAATACAAACAAAAAGGTATCTAGTAACAATAAAGGTCTGGACCCCGCAAAAGACTTTGAGGCTTCGCCAATTGACCTGCTATGGGTTAGACACCATTGCAAGAGTGGGTCACGTAGTAACTTCAAAGCGCTTAGAGAAGTTCTTCTCGGGAATTAAACCAGGGGAGCTGACTCGCCCAGAAAGCATCGATCTACTAATCGGCGCTGGAGAATGCTCCCTAGCCCCGAATAAATTGCAAGAGATCGGTAATTTGGTGTTGTGGGACGGTCCTCTGGGCAAAACTGTGTGCGGTAGGCATCCTCGCCTTTTTGAAAAAGTAAAGGCGACCGAACAGTACTTAAGGACGGCTATGTGCAACAAAAGAGATCCTCGAATGGCTAAGATGGGATAGCATTGGCGCTGCCTGCAACCCTGCCTGTGGCGGGTGCCGTTGTGGAAAGTGCCCACCGGGAGGGAAGGAGATGACCCTCGCCGACGAAAGGGAGCTTGAAGTGATAAAGGCAGGCTTAACCTTTAAAGAGAGTGACACTCACTGTAACCAGCCGCACTGGGACGCAAAGTACCCCTGGAAAGAGAACCCGGCATCCCTTCCCAACAACAGGAAGGCCGTAGAAGCGACGTTCCTGAGGACGGAGAAGCAATTAACAAGGGATCCCCTTTGGAAAGAAGCCTACACGAGGCAGATTCACGAGATGGTGAAAAGAGGAGCTGCAGTCAAGCTTACCAAGGACGTGATGGACAGCTGGAAAGGCGCCGTGTGGTGGGTGAGTCACCTAATTGCACCAAACCCCCATTCTGTAACCACGCCTGTGCGCCTTGTCTGGAATGGTAGCCAAGAATTCAGAGGAGTGAGCCTAAATAGTATTTTGCTCAAAGGTCCGGACGTACTCAATCCCATCAGAGCAGTTCTCCTCCGATTTAGGGAAGGTAGACATGCCGCCATTGGCGACATCGCCAAGATGTACAACTCGGTGTGGTTGGAGGAACAAGAAGTCCATGTACACCGATTCCTGTGGAGAGACTCTCCTTCTGATGAAATTGAGGATTATGCCGTTGTAAGAGTGAACATGGGAGACAAACCCGCTGGGTGCATCGCACAAGTGGCCATGCGGGAGACTGCAAAGCTACCCCAATTCACCGACATGGTGGAGGAGAGGAGGGTCATCGAAGAGGACGCTTACGTCGATGATCTTCTCGTGTCACACAACGATTCACAACACTTAGACAAGATTCTAGAGAGAGTGGAGAAGATCCTGGGAGCAGGAGGCTTTTACCTCAAGCCTTGGGTCCGGTCTGGTCAAAGTGGGAGGAAGGACGAGGCAAAGCCCGACCAAATGACGCTGGTGTTGCCCAACCAGTTGAGGGAGGAGGACAACAAAGCGTTAGGGGTGGGTTACCTTGTGCAAGAAGACAAACTCTTTGTGATGGCCTCCATTAATTTCTCCAAAAGAAAGAAGAAGATGAGAACCGGAATTGACCTTACCGAAGGGGAAGTGGAGGAGAAAACACCAAATCCATTAACTCGTCGCGTCCTCCTGAGTCAAATTGCTGGATTGTATGACCCCATCGGTCTGATAACACCTGTGAAACAGAAATGTGTCATTCTAGTGAGGAAGGCTTTCCAGGAAGCTGGCAAGCTCTCTAAGGACACTTGGGATGAGTCCCTCTCTAACGAACTCAGAGGAAAAGCAATCGAGCTGTTCAAGGAGTACACCCGCTTAGGGAGCATCAAGTTCCACAGAAGCCTCACACCCTCCGGCTGGAGGGGCGAGCCCTGGGGAATCACATTCTCTGACGGAAGCTGTGAATCTTACGGCGCTGTACTGTATCTGCGATGGGAAACGTCAGATGGTGTAGTTACCCGGTTAGTGGACTCAAAAGCCAAGTTAACCCCCTTGAACCAGAAAGGTGACGCTGTCAAAGCCGAAACTTGTGGGGCTGTCTTCGCCGCACGCCTGAAGGAATACATGCTGAAGCATGGACGATTGGCTGTAGAAAAGTGGTACCACTTCATAGACAGTCAGACTGTGCTGGGAGCCATCCAGCGAGACAGTTACGGATTTCAAACATTCTTTGCAAACAGGGTCGGGGAGATCCAGAAGGCTGGGCCCGTAACTGATTGGTGGTGGATCCCAGGTGAAGTCAACGTCGCTGACCTCGTCACAAGAGGGTGTTCACCCGAGCAACTAGATGAAAACTCCACGTGGCAGAACGGTCCTAAGTTCCTGTCTAGTCCAGTTAAGGATTGGCCTATGAAATCTGCAGCAACAGTGGCAGCTGAAGCTAGAGAAACAGTGAACAGACTCCAAAGAAAAGCTTTTACAGCGGTCCTCACCAGAACTCAAGCCAAGGGGTCATTGAAACCTGCTAACAAAGCCACAGACGTTCTAGAACCCGCAGAACTTGAGGCCAAATCTGTTGACACGAAGGCGAATGAGACACTGTGGGGAGCTGCGCTCATAGATCAAGTGGGTCCGGAAAAGTACAGCTCTCTAGCTGAGCTCTGTGGAGTAGTCGGCTATACCAGAAGGGCGGTGAAGACATGGTTGGCTTGTATAGGGAGAGCCCCTATCCCAGCAAAGTGGGGGGTGGTACTGTCAGTAAAGGAACTTGAGGCTGCGTTCCACGACCTGTGCCTGGCCGCCCAAAAAGGGGTTGCATTCCCTGTAACGACACTAGACAGACTCGTCGTCAACAAGGACGAAGCTTCGGGGCTCCTGCGGTGCTACGGCAGAGTCCAAGCCATCACCCGGGGAAACCCCGGAGTACCCCTGGTCCCATATAATGCCTGGATCAGCACCCTCCTCACACGGGAAGCCCACGGAGCCAACCATGAAGGCATCGCTGGCACACTCCTCAGAGTGAGGTCCAAAGCATGGGTAGTACAGGGGCCAAGAATCGCAAGAAGCATCATCGACTCCTGCGTGCACTGTCGAAAGACCAAGGCAAGGTTATGCAGGCAACAGATGAGTGAGCTTCCTAGTGAACGATCTGAACCAGCCGCACCGTTTGAGCTAACAGCACTGGATCTCTTTGGCCCCTACGTTGTCAGAGACACTGTAAAGAGAAGAAAAAAGATGAAAGTCTGGGGAGTAGTATTCAGTTGTATGGCTTCCAGGGCACTGCATGCTGACATCGTGGAAGACCTGTCAACGGATGGCTTCCTAAAGGCGTACCAGCGCTTCACAGCTCTCAGGGGCCACCCAAGGAAACTTTGGTCGGATCAAGGGACCAACTTCGTGGGCGCCAAGCCAGCTTTAAAGGAGCTCTACGAATTCCTGAACAACATCGACAAGGATCAAGTCCAGAAGAAAGCAACCGCCGCTGGGACCGACTGGTCATGGGTATTTCACCCAGCAGACTCTCCCCATCGAAACGGAGCAGCTGAAGCAGCAGTCCATACGCTCAAGAGAGCGTTGAGCAACATCGGGGTGGAAAGTCACCTGACAGCACTGGAGTTCCAGACTCTCCTCTACCTGGCAGCTAATCTGTCAAACGAAAGACCAATCGGCGCAAGAGTCCAGGTACAAGACGAGACTGTAGGAGTCATCACTCCCAACTCACTTCTGCTTGGCCGTGCTGGGCCTAGCGGGGACTCTCGGGGGTTCGAATACCTGACTTACCCCGTGGCGCGCCTGAGAGCGGTCCAGATCGAGGTCGACAAGTTCTGGAGGCGGTGGAGCCAGCTGGCGGGCCCGGGCCTCTTCGTTCGACAGAAGTGGCACGCACCCGCAAGGAACGTCACAGTGGGGGACTTAGTGTGGTTGGCAGACCAGAATGCACTGAGAGGCCAGTTTAGGCTCGGTCGAGTTGTGGAGGCCCATCCTGATGCAAAAGGCATAGTACGAGATGTGAAGGTGAGGACGTGCCAAAGTTGTCCGGTTTCCAGTGGACAAGGTGGGAAAGGCAAAGAGAAGGAGAGCCGTCCCTCCACCATCCTTCACAGAGATGTCAGAAGGCTGGTGGTTCTGTTGCCAGTGGAGGAACAGAAATAGATTCCCCACCACATGATGGTGTGTTTCGGAAAAAGGGATCAAGACCCCCCCTCCACCATCCTCCACGAGAGGTGGTGGTGTGTTTCGGAAAGAAAAAGGATCAAGCACCCCCCTCCACCATCCTCCACGAGAGGTGGTGGTGTGTTTCGGAAAGAAGAAGGATCAAGACCCCCCCTCCACCATCCTCCACGAGAGGTGGTGGTGTGTTTCGGAAAGAAGAAGGATCAAGACCCCCCCTCCACCATCCTCCACGAGAGGCTGGTGGTGTGTTTCGGTAAAGGGCGCCACTGTGTCGTCAAGGACAATGTGAAACCTTTATTTGTCATTTATATCTGTTATTCATATCGCGTGTAATACGTTCATACCCAGCAATGTAGCTTTAAGTACCCATTTGAAAGGTAAAAATTGTGTGTGTAATACGTTCATACCCCGCGATGTAGCTTTAAGTACCCATTTGAAAGGTAAAATTGTGTGTAACGAGTTCGTACCCAGCGATGTAGCCATTTCGAAAGGCAAAATTTGTGGTTGTTGTGGCCTACTTGGATTTAGGAATCAGTAGGCCAAGTGGGAGGTGTAGAACTTTCTAGCAGGCAAAGCTATTTGTCTTTCATTCTATTTGTCTGTTCATTGTTGTAACTGGCATCAAAGCACCGTTGCCTTTAAAGTGCCTTTAAGGTGCATCGTCAAAGCCATGTTTTGTTATATATTGCCTTCGTATGCGCCTTTGTAAAGCTATCTATCATTAGAACCTGTACGACTTGTCGGTTTTACAACCTAACTGACTGTCTAACTGACCGTCTAACTGACTTCAAACTAACTTCAACTTAACTTAACTGTTGCTTAACTGTGTATGTGGAATAAACCTTCAGAAAGACAGTCGAGTTGTGCCCGCCGTACTTGTTCTGGTTACCCCAGACAGAGGACCACAATTTATCTCACATTTCTGGAAGGAGTTCTGCAGTCTTCTTGGGGCCACAGCCAGCCTCTCATCGGGCTTCCACCCACAGACCAACGGCCAATCGGAGCGCCTGAACCAGGAGTTGGAGACAGGCCTCTGCATCACCGCCTCCCAGGACCCCGAAACCTGGTCCCAAAAACTGGTTTGGGTTGAAATGGCACACAACTCCCTCCCCTGTTCATCCACTGGTCTGTCCCCATTCCACATTGTTCACGGCCACCAACCATCTCTCTTCCCCTCCACAGACTCTGAGTCCTCTGTGCCCTCCGCATTGGCCTTGGTGAGACGCTGCAAGAGAACCTGGGAGCGGGCCCGCCAGAACCTACTTCGGCAGTCCAAATCCTACAAGGCTGCCGCGGATCGCAAGAGGACCCCTGCCCCACGCTATCACAGCGGCCAGAGAGTGTGGTTATCAACCAAGAACCTGCCTCTTCGGGT
The DNA here is from genome assembly GCF_958295425.1 of Solea solea. NCBI lineage: Eukaryota > Metazoa > Chordata > Actinopteri > Pleuronectiformes > Soleidae > Solea > Solea solea. Next base: position 19,980,675 of record NC_081154.1, read on the forward strand.
GGAGTCCAAGAAGCTCGCTCCCAGGTTTGTCGGTCCATTTCCTATCGCCAAGGTGGTCAACCCTGTCTCTGTCCAGCTGAAACGACTAGTCCTCTCGTCCCTCCGGCCAAGCCCCCTCCTCCCACCCGATTCATCGACAACGACCCAGTGTTCACCGTTAAGAAGCTCCTGTCTTCTCGCCGTCGGGGCAGGGGGCTCCAGTACCTCGTGGACTGGGAGGGCTATGGGCCTGAGGAGCGCTCCTGGGTTCCTTCCAGGTTCATCTTGGACCCTTCCCTCATCCGGGACTTTCATGCCGCCCACCCTGACACGTCTGGGCCTTCAGGAGCCGGCCCTTGAGGGGGGGGTACTGTCATGATCTGTCACCTCCGTTAAGTATCTTGTTTTGTTTCTCCCTTCATGTACCATGTCTTGTCTTCCTGTTTTATTTTGGAAATCACTCACCCTTGTCTCTGTTTCAGGTTCCTGTCTACCCCGCCCCCTTCCTTGTTGGCGTGCACCTGATCCCTGATTGTGTCTACCACACCTGCATCCTATCACTCCCTAATCAAGCACTGCTCTTATTCCCCTCTGTGTCTTGTCTCGTCGCCAGTTCGTTGTAGTTCATAGCTCACGTCCCAGCACTCTCTCTCACAGCCATAGTCTTGTCTTCTCGTGTTTTTGAACCTTGCCTGCCTTTTTTGACCTTGCCTTTTTGCCTGACCTCTTTGACCTCCCGTGTACCGAACCTCTGCCTGGTATTAAACTCTGTTACTGACTGATTCGTGTTCTGAGTCCTGCCTTTGAGTCCCTTGTTCTGCTCAGCCATAGTTCATGACACACACACACACACACACTCACACACCTTCTGGATGGTCTCCAGCATGGACCAGCCTCCGTTCCAGGGCTTGGTCGACTTCCTGATGCAGTTGAGACTCGCCATACTGTGCCACTTCCTGTCCTCTAACTTCCTGTAGAAGGCGTTGGCCAACATCAGCACGCTGTCGTACAGGTACAGACTGGACACCTGCAGAGACAGGAGGGGGCGGAGTCTGATATCAGGAACAGTGTTTCATAGTAAATTCACTTCCTTCCTGGATATCAGTGGCGCCATCTTGTGTCAATAACAGCAGCTACTGCAGCTAGCAACGGTGACGTCATCACCTCATCATGTGACCAGTGTGCTCACACACTAACAGTAACTGTGCAGAATGAAGTCACATGATCATATTAAACGTGATGAAAGGTCATGTGTTCACCTCCAGGTTGTGCAGATAACCCTCCTGTGGGTCACACAGCAGAGACGAGATGCGGTGATTGTGTCTCACACAGCGGCTGCTGCTGTCTCTCCACACCGGGAAGATCTGCCGGATCACCGTCATACGCCCCAGTGCACTGTGGGTAAGCTCCAGGATCTCTGTGTCACTGATCTCCTGCAGAGAGGAAGTTTAACTGTGTGTGTCTGTGTGTGTGTGTGTGTGTGTGTGTGTGTGTGTGTGTGTGCGTGTGTGGGATGCAGTTTATTGTTACATGCTGTGGGCGTGTCTTACCTCATTCACAAAAACCCAGTGACTGTCTTTGGACGCCAGGTTTGTTTCCACCGCCTACAGACACAGAGACAGACAGACACAGAGAGAGACAGACACAGAGACAGACAGACACAGAGACAGAGAGAGGCAGGTTAATAATGAGGACATGGACAGTGTCTGCTCTGTTGTGGTGATGATCCTGATCACTGAGGAGACAACTGAATGTCCACAACTCAGAGACAGATTCTGCTTCTGCAGGTCAACCATAAAACCAACTGTGTGTGTGTGTGTGTGTGTGTGTGTGTGTGTGTGTGTGTGTGTGTGCTGTCAGTGAGAAGGTTAACCTGCAGTAAAGGCCACAGTGTTACTCTCCTAACACACTTCACATGACATCTGCTACAGGAGACACCTGTCATCATAACCTTTACACACACACACACGCACACGCGCACACACGCACGCACACACACACAGACACACACACACACTCACTCACACACGCACACACACATAGACACACACACACACACACTCACTCACTCTCCCACACCAAACCCCACAGAGAAAATCAGTGATTTTAGATGCTGGTCCTCTGCTGCCTCATGTGGTCACTTTGTGCCACTGAGTTAAGTCTAAATTAAATATCTGGTGTGGGAGAGTGAGTGTGTGTCTGTGTGTGTCTGTGTGTGTCTGTGTGTGTCTGCGTTTGTCTGTGTGTGTCTGTGTGTCCTCATCCGTGTCTCCAGGACGACAGGATGGTCTCCGACAGCTCAGATTACATGGTCCATACGTTTCAAACACAAAGACAGAAAGTCAAACGAGTGTAAAACGCGTTCAATAACATAAACAAGTGCAGCGACACCTGAGCATCGACCTGACGACGCGCTGATAAGACATCGATCACACACTGGACGTCCACACTGTCGCCATGGAAACTCACGTTTACTACCAGAAACGTACGATTTAACCACGCGAGACACAACTTGACAACGTCTCCATTGTGTGTGTGTGTGTGTGTGTGTGTGTGTGTGCGGGTATTACTGATGTTGTGGGGACCTAAACCTGTTCACGCAGTCTCATTATGGGGACTTGTCTTCCTTGTGGGGACAAAAATCAAGTCCCCATAATGTAAATGACTACATTTTAAATTGAGGATATGTTTTAAGATTAGGGTTAGGATTAGGCCAGTAGTAATTGTGGTAAAGTAAGTCTCCAGGAAATGAATGTAAGTCAATGAAATGTCCCCTCAAGTCATGAATGTCCAACATGTGTGTGTGTGCGTTTACAGCAGGTGACTATAGGCAGACCACAATGTCTATTACAGGACACCTGTTTGTCCTCAGGACATGGTACGTCCTCAGGACATGGTACGTCCTCAGGACACCTGTACATTCTCAGGACACCTGTATGTCCTCAGGATACCTGTACGTCCTCAGGACACCTGTACAGCCTCAGGACACCTCAGGATACCTGTACGTCCTCAGGATACCTGTACGTCCTCAGGACACGGTACGTCCTCAGGACACCTGTACGTCCTCAGGACACTTGTACGTCCTCAGGACACTTGTACGTCCTCAAGACACCCATACATCCTCAGGAGACCTGTTTGTCCTCAGGACAAGCGTACATCCTCAGGAGACCTGTTTGTCCTCAGGACACCCGTACATCCTCAGGGGACCTGTTTGTCCTCAGGACACCCGTACATCCTCAGGAGACCTGTTTGTCCTCAGGACACCCGTACATCCTCAGGAGACCTGTTTGTCCTCAGGACACCCGTACATCCTCAGGAGACCTGTTTGTCCTCAGGACACCCGTACATCCTCAGGAGACCTGTTTGTCCTCAGGACACCCGTACATCCTCAGGAGACCTGTTTGTCCTCAGGACACACCTCTGAGAACGTATTGGCGTGTCCCCCGTGTCAGTTTGATTCAGAGACGTTGTTTTCTGTCTCATGTGTTTATTTTATGGTCAGTGCAGTTTGATCTGGTCTGGACTCACATGTGTCCTCTCTGTCCTTCAGTCCAAGGTGAAGATGATGATGATGATGATGAAGATGATTGAGGTCACAGTCGTTATTTCCACTCAAGCAGAACTTCATTTTCTTTCCTTTCAATCTTCATGGAACAACCGTAAATACTAGGATTGATTGTTTTTTGCTCCACGTCCACACGTCCACATGTCCAAACGTCCACACATGTCTCATGTCTCTCTGCTTCCTGTTACACTGCCCCCTACAGGTTGTACATAGCTGAAATCAAACTGTAACACGGTCTGAATGCTGCAGGGAAAGCATGGACATGGATCCAGGATGTGAAGGACTGGAGTCTCATGATAGAGGACGTGTGTGTGTCTGTGTGTGTCTGTGTGTGTCTGTGTGCGTCTCTGGTTTCTGTTTGTCCACCCACCACAAAACTCTGCTGTCTCAGTGTCAGCGCTGATGTTTGTGCTCAGGGCGACAGAAGCTGAGCAGAGAGTGGGACGACCTGAGACACTGAGACACTGAGACACAGAGACACTGAGACACAGAGACACAGAGACACAGAGACACAGAGACGAGCAGCTGCTCTCTGACATCACTCACTCACTGTTATTTAACAGAATGATTGTCACAGAGCAGCTGATGACCCGTCAGGTCACTGTGACATCACTCTCTATCTGCGTCACCATGGTGACACATCATCACCTCCTCGTCCAACCAGAGCACGAGGTTCAGACAGAGACCATCACGTCTCAGAGGACACACTAACAGACACACACCCTGTGCGTG
>NC_081154.1:19989950-20042450 GCF_958295425.1 Solea solea
CCGTCAGAAAAACAACAACAAACAAGTTTATGTATTTCATGAAAGGTCTTCATCATTTTCATCATCATCTTCATCAGCATAAAAACTGAGTCTACACAGATTAATATGAGAATCACTGTTCTGCAGAGCTCCACCCGCCTGAACAGACCCTGCAAATAAATCATTCACACCCTCGTCTGCTGCAACACTGACTCTCTCTTACACTCACGCACACACACACTCGCGCGCGCGAGGGACACAGGAGCTGCTGTGTGTGTGTGTGTGTGTGTGAGTGCGTGAGTGTGTGTGTGTGAGTGCGTGAGTGTGTGTGTGTGTGTGTGTGTGTGTGCGTGAGTGCGTGTGTGTGTGTGTGTGTGTGTGTGTGTGTCTAACAGAGAGATAAAGACAGAGTAAGTTCTCATGAGGAATATTCATAAAATGCTGATTTTAACCTTGATTTTAAAATTAAAATATCACGATTTTTTCCCAGTGTCCTGGTGATCATAACTAACGAGGTGTAACTACCATGTTTAAGGAGTAGGGGGCGCTCATAGTGCAGTCTATCCTTTAAACAGAGGATCATGATTTTATCTTCACCCTACAGAAAATACCGGTGATATAAATAAACTTTACAGCAACAATACAACAATAAAAACCACTGCTGTGTGTGTGTGTGTGTGTGTGTGTGTGTGTGTGTGTGTGTCTGTGTGTGTGTGCACTCTGTAATGAAGGATTGTGGGTATTCAGAGGAGCAGCAGTGGTGAGGACTCATGAGAGGAACCACAGCACTGAGCTCTTCCTCTAACAACAAGATTAATGGACAGTAACCTCAGTGATTTGTCTTCCATTGATCTTCTTCACACACACACACACACACACACACACACACACACACACACACTGTTACTCAGCCAAAGTAAATGAGTGCAGAATCTGTTTGTTTACCAGTTCAGTGGGCGTGGCCTAATGTTAATGGTTACTAGGAAACAAACCCATCCTGTCTGTTACAACAGCAGCTAAAGTTAGCATTAGCTTAGCTCTTCACAACAATGTTTCTTAGCTTAGCATTAGCATCATGAGAACAGTCACGTTGTTGTGTTGAATTATAAATAAAAACATTTCACCGTTACATTCACTCAGTGACACGCACAGGTGCAATACCTGAACACGGACACTAGGGGCATGAATCTCGTACAGTAATCCTGTGAACAGCGCCACCAGCAGGAGTCATAAAGAAGTGATTCAGTTTATCCATAATCAAAAGCCAGATTATAATCCTGACAGGAAACTTTGATGACTCAGGAGGTTTAATCCGACGATCTGTACGTTAACGTGATGGAAGTGAAGAAGATATGATGAATAATCATGTCCTAAGTCTGGACGACTACACAAGCTGCAGTGTTTTCCTTTTTAAAGATTCTGCTCGTGTTGTGGACGAAACGCAGCGACTTCATATCAAATCTGCACAGAAAAACTAATCCAGAGAAAACAGAGGCGTTTAATGAATGTCAGAGAGTCTGGACCAGCACTGTGTGAGGCTGCATTATTACAGAGAAACAGCAGGAACCGCAGCAGAGCCTCCACGCACTGCACTTTAACACGCTCACAAACCTCTGCTCTGATCTGTGGACGCACGCACAACAACAACAATCAGTGAGCACAAAGCAAAACAACAAATCCTCATGTAAACACGACTGAGCTCCACCTCAGGCTAAAAGACACCCTCTTTCTTCTGCTGTGGAGTTCCACAGGGTTTAATCCTCAGCCCGCTGACGCTTGCAGATTACATATAATGTAATTATTTATCTGTCATTAACATTAACATTTCACAGCTGATGATTCACAAACTGAAGGTGAAGCTCACGTCTCATGTGATGAGATCATATATGAAGTTAACGCAAAAGCGCTCAGCGACTGTAACTGTTACCATGGTAACCGCTTGTTATGCCTGCAGCGTAAATGTACGTCCGTACGCACGCGTCGACCTTCATTCAGACAAATGTTTTAGCTCTAACGTGTGTGTAAATCATTTTTATTTGATATCAAATAAAAATGATTTACACACACGTTAGAGCTAAAACATTTGTCTGAATGAAGGTCGACGCGTCACATTATGTCTAGATTATGTTGCGATTATGTCTAAATTATGTCACGATTATGTCTAAATTATGTCAAGATTATGTTCTTTAATACAACTTCTGATGCACCTGAACACATCATCAGTGATGTAACCTGGTATCCTCGGGTGTTTCGGGTCTCACAACATCATACACCCTCCTCCAGGTGACCCGTGGTGGGGTGTGTATTCAGGTGGCATTCGCTTGTCCCCATGGACCTTCTCTACGGATCCGGAGCCATCTCAGCTGCCTCGGTGATGTTCTTGATGGCACTGGTCCTTGCTCCTCCTGTGATGCTCAGTACACTGAGGGCTCTGTGGAGTGATTGCCCCACAAATCCTCTGCAACCTACTTCAATGGGCATGCACTTTGCCTTCCAGCCCTGCTCTCGACAGCCGAAGACCAGATGTTCATATTTGGTCCTCTTCCTTTCATGAGCCTCCCCCAAGCGGTCTTCCCATGGCACCGTCAGCTCCATGATGAGAATGTTCTTGGTAGCCTCTGTGACCAGAAGTATATCTGGCCTCAAAGTGGTGCTGACGATGTGCTGCGGGAATCTCAGCTGTTTCTCAGCTGCCAGTCTCGGGCTGTTGACAGGATTCCTGCTGCCACAATCTTGTGTCCTGGCCTTGGCTGCACTCCTGCCTTGACAAACGCTATTGCGCTGGTGGTGTTCCACACTCGGCTGCAGCTGCTGATACCCTTGCTGATGGCATCCGCAATCGGTTTCAGCACCTGGTTATGGCGCCAAGTCTACCGGCCCTCCCCGAGAGCTTTAGGGCAGGAGCTCAGGATGTGCTCCAATGCCCCCTGGCTGAGCACAGAGAGCAATTTGGGGTCTCCACCATTCCCCAGGTGAAAAGTTTGCTGGGCTATGCAGGACGTTGTACACTGCCCGAAAAAGGTGATGAGGTGTGGCTCAGCCTGCCATAGGTCCGCCAGGTGACTTTCCAGTCCATTGCCTGCTCCCACCTTGTCCAGGCCCCTTGTTGCTTCAGACCAACTGCTCTGCTTGATCTTCCTTCCTCCACTACAGCCCTCACCTCCTCCTGAATTAGCCTCTGCTTCTCTTTCCCCTTGCGCTCCCTATACGGGGGTGTTGGGAACAGCCCCAAGCCTGCTCTGCCATGAGCCACCACGCCCACCAAATGTTTTTGGCGCAGCCGGGATTCTGCATCCAGCACAGCAGCCTCAGCCCTCCACTTCCTTCCCGTCTTCACCTCCACTCCAGCCTGGGCCACCTTTGGGTCTCTTGAGTCTCTGGACATCAGCACCTCTCATCCATCTGCATCCTGGTACAGACTCTGTGGTGACCGTTAGGTCATCCATAAAGGCCCTGATTGGTGGCTGGTGGATCCCTGATTGGGTCCGGGGGCCCCGACACCCAGGCTCGGCTGACTTCACCATCATATTGGTCGATCTTCTTTGAATCCTCCTCCTTAGGGATCAAAACTCCTTCAGCACATCTCCACTGCTGCGCCACCTTCCCCTCTCCTCAGGATCTTCCAGAGTCGCTTGAGTAGCAGTGTGCAGTACTTGTAGACCTCCACTTGGTCCAGGGGCGGAACTAGATCTTGCCTTCCTCACAATCTCCTGGACTTCCTTTAGAAGTACCTGCCTGGTTTCAAACACCTTGGTGGGAGCTGGTGGGTCTACAAGGATGTCACACTGGCCAAGCTGTCTCTGCCTGTTGGGGTCACTGTAGGTGTTCTGGATGTGCATATCTAGTTCCTCCTTTGAGCAGACCAGATTTCCATCCCGTCTGCCCCAGCAGCGATTTGGTGAAGCCAAAGGGATTGGCAATGAATGAAGCCTGCTTCCTGGCTCTCACCTTCCGGCACCTTTGATGCCATTCTGCTCTGCGTAGAGTCATCAGCCTCTTCCTCAAGATGGCCTGCAACTCTACCAGCGGGGGACACTGTTCCTCTCTGGCTGCCCTGTGCTGCTTCTTGAGGGACTTCAACTTCTGTCGGATCTTGTGGATCTTCACTGCCCTCTGGTTCATGGTGTAGAGTGCCTGCACAGATCTCTTCTCCTCTGCACCTCTCCTCTCCTGGGCTAGACTGATAATTATTGTCGTCATTGCCTGCAGCCTCCGCTCCACATTCACCTGTCATCTTGCAGGCCTGTGGCCACTTAATTCGAACCTTAATTCATATAGAGCTCTGGGCTCTATGGGGTTCTTCCTGGCCCGGCTCCTCTTGCGTCTCATCAGGTGTGGTATCCGTGCGCTGTGGTGCACGCCTCTCCAAACACTTCATCCTGGCCTGGTAAATCTTGAGGCCTCGGCTGTTTTTGCAGATTTTCCCGCATCTGCATGTCACGGTCATAGTTGTTGATCCATTCCCATTTGTCGTTGCCGTTCCGTCCATCAGATTGGGGTTCTCATCCTCCCCACCCACTCGGGCTCCCCTGGGGGTATTTCTCCATGAGTCGATCTGTAGCTTGCTGTTGGGTTTCCTCCTCTCGGAAGAAGCGGTTTGGGCTGCCAACCCTCCCTGCCCCGGTTGCTGTCTTTCCAAGCTGTCAACTGTCTCTCCAGTCGTCGCCAGCCTATTCCTGGTTGTCAGCCAGTCTCTTCCTGGTGGTCACTGGTTTCGCCAGAATAGAAAGTTCATTAATACATCTTCTGATGCACCTGAACACATCATCAGTGATGTAACACAGACATAATTATGAAATTATGTCTAAATTATGTTGAGATTATGTCACATTATATCGTTCACAGAGTAGGCAGTGCACTTGTCTTGTAACTGCAGGGTCGTTGGTTTGCATCCCGGAATGTTAGAGGAGTAAATCCAGTTTAATCCAGTTTAATCCAGCTGTGATCACAAATCATCATAAACTATTTATTATGTATAAAACTATTTCCTTCTCCTCACTTTAATGTGACACAACTAAGGATTTTCTGTGCAGCCACTGTAGCATAGCATAGCGTCACACTCACAGATAAAATTACTGCACATGTAGGTGAGTGAGTGAGTGAGTGAGTGAGTGTCAGATGACATGAACTGAAGAACAAGAGTTTTCTTCAGACTTGTGTTCAGGTGGGACAAGACATCGTTATGCTCCGCCCCCCAGAGTCCAATCAACAGAGAGAGAGAGAGACTGAGGGGGAGAGAGAGACAGTGAGAGAGAGAGAGAGAGAGACTGAGGGGGAGAGAGAGAGACTGAGAGAGACAGACAGAGACAGAGAGAGAGACAGACAGACAGAGAAAGACGGAGAAAGAGAGAGACAGACAGACAGAGACAGACAGAGAGACAGACAGACAGAGAGAGACAGAGAGACAGACAGAGACAGAGAGAGAGACAGACAGACAGCGAGAGACAGAGAGACAGACAGAGACAGAGAGACAGACAGACAGAGAGATTGCTTTTCAAGAAACGTGGAGTAGAGGAGAGGAGTCCACTGGCTGCCCCCCAGGATATAGGGAAATTATTGTACCCTCAACCAAACTCAAGGGAGTCACTGAAGGCAGAGATTCAGGTGATGCTTATCTGGTATAAAACTTACCTCACACACTCCATCGAAGCAGTAAAAATAGGTGAATCCCACATTTGGCTTAAAATACAAAGGGAGACAATCTCGATAAAAGAAAACATATTCTAATGCGTGATATACATACCCCCCTCGGAATCCCCATACTTTAAAGAAGACTGTTTCTCCTCGCTAGAGGATCAGTCACTACCAGAGCCAGGGTAAGATCCTGGTCTGCGGGGACATCAATGCTAGAACAGGCACCGCAGCGGACAACATTAATAGCCACGGAGACAAGAACATATCAGACATTAACTTCCCTCAGCTATCACAACAGCCCAGGAATAATTATGACAAAAACATCAAGCAAACACTACAGCTGTGCCGATCACTAGGACTGTACATAGTTAATGGTAGGCTACGAGGAGACTCGTATGGGAGATACACACACAGCAGCACCGTCGACTACATGATAACAGACATAGAGCCTGATCATCTCAGAGCCTTTACAGTCAGTCATCTGACCCCCATCAGACCACAACAACATCACCCTGTACCTAAAACACAACACAACACGCTACACAATAGAAGAGGACAACAAACTACATAACGCTGAACAACCCTATAGATCAGTCATGTCAAAGTCAAAAAGAATGGTACACGTGGTTCATCATCATCATCATCATCCTCCGCTTATCCGGGGCCGGGTCGCGGGGGCAGCAGTTTCAGCAAGGACCCCAAACTTCCTTTTCCTGAGCCGCATCGACCAGCTCCGACTGAGGGATCCCGAGGCGTTCCCAGGCCAGAGTGGAGATGTAATCTCTCCACCTTGTCCTAGGTCTACCCCGAGGCCTCCTCCCAGCTGGACGTGCCTGATATACCTCCCTCGGGAGGCGCCCAGGAGGCATCCTCACCAGATGCCCGAACCACCTCAACTGGCTCCTTTCAATGTGAAGGAGCAGCGGTTCTACTCCGAGCTCCCCCCGGATGACCGAGCTTCTCACCCTATCTCTAAGGGAAAAGCCAGCCACTCTCCTGAGGAATCCCATTTCGGCCGCTTGTACCCGCGATCTCGTTCTTTCGGTCATGACCCAACCTTCATGACCATAGGTGAGGATAGGAACGAAGACTGACCGGTAGATCGAGAGCTTTGCCTTCCGGCTCAGCTCCCTTTTCGTCACAACCGTGCGGTAAAGCGAATGCAGTACCGCACCAGCCGCTCCGATTCTCCAGCCCATCTCCGGCTCCCTCGTCCCCTCACTCGTGAACAAGACCCCGAGATACTTGAACTCCTTCACCTGGGGCAAGGAGTCATTCCCTACCCGGAGAAGGCAATCCACCGGTTTCCTGCTAAGAGCCATGGCCTCAGACTTAGAGGTGCTGATCCTCATCCCGACCGCTTCACACTCGGCCACGAACCGATCCAGTGAGCGCTGAAGGTCGCAGGCTGACGAAGCCATGAGGACCACTTCATCTGCAAAAAGCAGCGACGTGATCTCAAGCCCGCCAAACCACAACCCCTCTCCCCCACGACTACGCCTCGATATCCTGTCCATGAAAATCACAAACAGGATTGGTGATAAAGCACAGCCCTGGCGAAGGCCAACACCCACAGGAAACAGGTCTGATTTAGTGCCGAGAACCCTGACACAGCTCATACTTTGGGCGTATAGGGACTGGATGGCCCTAAGTAGTGCCCCCCCCACCCCATACTCCCGCAGCACCTCCCACAGTATCTCCCTGGGAACCCGATTATACGCCGTCTCCAGGTCCACAAAACACATGTAGACCGGATGGGTGTACTCCCAGGCCCCCTCCAGGATCCCTGCAAGAGTAAAGAGCTGGTCCGTTGTTCCACGACCAGGACGGAATCCGCATTGTTCCTCTTGAATCCGAGGTTCGACAACCGGTCGAACCCTCCTTTCCAGTACCTTGGAGTAAACCTTACCAGGGAGGCTGAGAAGTGTGATGCCCCGGTAATTGGCAAACACTCTCAGGTCCCCCTTTTTGAAAAGGGGGGCCACCACCCCAGTTTGCCACTCCTTTGGCACTGACCCCGACCTGCACGCAATGTTGAAGAGACGTGTCATCCAAGACAGCCCCTCCACACCCAGAGCCTTCAGCATTTCTGGGCGGATCTCATCAACCCCTGGGGCCTTGCCACTGCGGAGTTGTTTAACCACCTCAGTGACCTCCCTCAGGGAGATTGACGATGATCCCCCATCAGCCTCCCTCTCTGCCTCCACCACAGAGGGTGCAGATGTCGGATTCAGGAGTTCCTCAAAGTGTTCCTTCCACCGTCCGGTTACCTCCTCAGTCGAGGTCAACAGTGTCCCATCCTTACTGTAGACAGCTTGGATGGTCCCCCGCTTTCCCCTCCTGAGGCCCCAAATGGTTTTCCAGAAAGTCCGACCGATAGTCCTTCTCCATGTCCTCTCCGAACTTCTCCCATACCCGCTGCTTTGCGTCTGCCACAGCAGAGGCTGCCGCCCTTCGGGCCCGTCGATACCTTGCAACTGCCTCAGGAGTCCTCCGGGATAACATATCCCGGAAACACTCCTTCTTCAGTCGGACAGCTTCCCTGACCACCGGTGTCCACCACGATGTTCGAGGGTTACCGCCCCTTGAGGCACCTAAAGCCCTGGAGCCACAGCTCTACACTACAGCTTTCACAATAGAGTCTTTGAACACTGCCCATTCAGGTTCAATGTCCCCAGCCTCCACAGGGATACAGGAAAAGCTCCGCCGGAGGTGAGAGTTGAAGGCCTCTCGGACAGGGGCATCCTCCAGACGTTCCCAGTTCATCCGCACTACACGTTTGGGTTTACCAGGTCTATCCAGAGTCCTCCCCCATCCTCTGACCCAACTCACCACCAGATGGTGATCAGTTGACAGCTCTGCCCCTCTCTTCACCCGAGTGTCCAGAACATGCGGCCTTAGATCAGATGAAACGATCACAAAATCGATCATCGACCTTCGGCCAAGGACACTCTGGTACCAAGTACACTTATGAGCGTCCTTATGCTCGAACATGGTGTTTGTTATGGATAGTCCATGACTTGCACAGAAATCCAATAACAAACGACCACTCTGATTTAGATCAGGTAGGCCGTTCTTCCCAATCACGCCTCTCCAGGTTTCCCCATAGCTGCCCACGTGCGCGTTGAAATCTCCCAGCAGAACTATGGAGTCCCCCGACGGAGCCCCTTGCAGGACTCCATCTAGGGCCTCCAAGAAGGCCGGGTACTCCGAGCTGCTGTTCGGTGCATAAGCACAAACAGCAGTCAGGGCTTTCCCCCCTGCAACCCTAAGGCGCAGGGAGGCGACCCTCTCGTCCACCGGGGTAAACTCCAACACAGCGGCGCTCAGCCGGGGGCTTGTGAGTATCCCCACACCCGCCCGGCGCCTTACACCCTGGGCAACTCCAGAGAAGAATAACTTCCAACCCCTATCCAGGAGTGTGGTTCCAGAGCCAAGGCTGTGCGTGGAGGTAAGCCCCACCAGATCTAATTGGTAGCGCTCCATCTCCCGCACAAGCTCTGGCTCTTTCCCCCACAGCGAGGTGACGTTCCATGTCCCCAGAACCAGCTTCTGCCGCCCAGGTCCAGTACGTCGAGATCCCCGACCTTCACTGCCACCCATGTGGCAGCGCACCCGACCCCAGTCGATCTCCCTGCAGGTGGTGGGTCCACAGGAGGACGATGAAGAGGCCACGGGACTTGTTCGGGCTGTGCCTAGGCTCCAGACAACACAGCTCTCAGAATCACAGGGGCACTCAAACCTCTCCACCACGGTAAGGTGATGGTTCCCGGAGAGGTAGTTCAAGTGGTTCAATGTTTATTAAAACTCGCAATTATTGCACATATGGAACCAATACCAATAACACAGCCTATATTGCACTTAACATTGATCATTAAATTAAATTAAGCAAAACATAAATAAAATCAGTTGCAATATTTTCTCAAGGCTCTTTCAGTAACAAATTGAAAACGTTTTTTCTTCTTATTTTTTTTAACAGGTAAACAGCAAAATGTAATTTTCCTTCAAAGCTCAATGGCAAAAATGAAACAGCATGCATTAAAAACAAATCAGTGTGCTGCTCTGATCCTCACCAATGTCTGTCTTTTATAATAAAACTAGAAAAGTTAGTGCAAACTTGAAAAAGTGCAAAACAGTTGCATTAATTTCTTAGGCAAGATTTGTCTTTCTGTGCGTCTGTGTGTTTCATTGATGTTTCATACTGCCTTCTTAAGTTCTATTCTTTCATAACGACACACTGTCTCCACACACAAGACACACAGGCTTCCTTTTACTTTGGGGAACATTATTCTGTCTCCCACCTGTTTTCAGCGTCTACCTTCTACCTTGCCATTTTGGGGGAGAGGGAGATGAAAATTGACGGCGATGTTTAGTCCTCCACTGTGACTGTGCTGCTGCTCATGAAGAGAAGACGCGGGATCGCGCTCGCTTGCGGGCACTCGGTACGCGCCAATGCACTCGCAGTGCATCTTGGGATTTGTAGTAGTATGGTCCGGATCCGGCCCACGGGCCTTGACGCTGACATATGTGCTATAGATGGACTGAAAACAGCCAAGACCAGGACCAACATGTATTTGGCAACAACATAGTTCATTCAGTGATAAACACATTCCTCACTCAAACATATCTACATAACAAAGAAGGAATGAATCCAGCCGTGAGGGATAGAAACCTAATCTATGATCATCTGGCTACACTATCAAACTTAAAGAAAGCAGCAAAATCCACAAACATAAAACCTACCAAAAACAAGTGGTTTGACTCAGAATGCAAAAACCTCGGAAAACACTTAAGAAACTATCAAACCAAAAGCATAGAGAACCAGACAACCAGGAGATAAGACAAACACAAAAACAATATCACCACATCATCACATCGAAGAAAACACAACACATCAAACAACAACTCATCGAAATGGAAGAAGCGATAGATTCCAGTAAATTCTGGAAATACTGGAAACAACTCAACAAACCCGACAAAGAAGAATCTGCTATCCAAAAAGGACTTAATCACACTTAACCCAGCCCAAAAGGATATCTCCAAAAAACTTTAGAACCGATCATAAAAGACCACCAAAAGGCTCTAGATTTCCCTCAACAGAAACAGAACTTCATGAAAAAATCAAGGCATATTCAACCAAATGATCAAATATGCAGACAGCCAACTCCACACGGCACTGTTGAAATGATTTAACATGGTGTTGAGTGGGGGACATTGTACGTAAAACCACTAAAATTAATATTCTAATTCCAATCTGGCTCAAAATGTTTTAAACAGTCATCCTTACATTTGCATTATATGGTAGTGAAACATGGGGTCCGTTAACAAACCAAGACTTTTCTAATTGGGACAAACATCAAATTAAAACCTTCCACACTGAATTCTGCAAATACATTCTTAGAGTCCAGAGAAAAACCCCAAATAATACATGCAGAGCTGAACTGGACCAGGTCCTGCTCCTTATTGACATCCAGAACAGAGCCATCTCATTCTATAAACACCTCCAAACTAGTGACCCCGCCTCATACCACCACCAAGCCTTACAAAGCCAAGAGAACAACAACAACCCTCCCCTGCCTCAAAATATCCGGCCCAACCAAATGATCAGCAAACAAAAGGACAATGATATCACCGAGTGGGAAAAGTCAAGAAAACTCACGGCAAACTACAACGTTACTTTGCATTAAACCATAAATACACATGAGCACAGTTCAAGAGCCCAGACTGAGGAAGACCCTGACCCCATACAGGACAAGGGACCACAGGCCGACACAAGAGAGGACAGACAGACTTCTTACTAGTGCTGAGACTGAGGGACAGACTGAGAGAGACTGAGGGACAGAAGAGAGAGAAAGACAGCATTACAGTTTGTCCTGGGAGAGAAAAGGACATGCACCATGAAGCACAACATGTGTCTAACTGCAGAGACTGAGGGACAGAAGAGAGACTGAGGGACAGACTGAGGGACAGAAGAGAGAGACAGACAGAGGGACTGAGGGACAGCCAGTGGACAAGAGAGAAGAGAACAGCTGCTCTCTGTATTTACTACTTATAACATGTTTATATTGTATATAGTGTGTGAATGAGAGAGTATGAACAATGTTGATCAATATGCTTTGGTAATGTAAGATGTACGTTACCATGACGATAAAGACCTTTTTGATTGATTGATTGATTGATTGATTGATTGAGAGATAGAGAGAGACAGAGAGAGAGAGGGAGAGAGAGACAGAGAAAGAGAGAGAGAGAGACAGAGAGGGAGAGAGAGAGAGAGAGAAAGAGAAAGAGAGAGAGAGACAGAGAAAGAGGGAGAGACAGAGAAAGAGAGAGAGACAGAGAAAGAGAAAGAGAGAGAGACAGGGAGGGAGAGAGAGAGACAGAGAAGACTTAATGAAGACAGATGGTGAAGTTTTTCTTTCCTCCTGGAGACGAAGAGAAAACTGTCATGGCTGACAGACTTTATCTTTGCACTAACTTCACTCGTTCATCCTGTCACCTCCAACACACACACACACACACACACACACACACACACACACAAACACACACACACACACACACACTCTGAATTTATTTAAATAACATCAGTGTCATGTGATCATGTGACACCAAACAGATGCTGAATCTTTTCACTACCTGCAGAGTAATAAAGACGGAGAAACACAGACAGACAGACAGACAGACAGACAGACAGAGGCTAACGTGGAGGTTTTTCGTCACAGATCCACTCGTTCTTTTCATGCCTTTAGACAAACTCTCTTTTTCTGTCTCCACCTTTAACTAAAGAAAAGAGAAGAAGCGACAGAAACATCTGCTGCAGCATCAGCACACGCTGGACCTTTACAAGGTTTTTACAAGAGCTCGACAACAAGCAGCTTTCTCCTCTGAGGAGCTTTCAGAGCACACACACACACACACACACACACACACACACACACACACAAGAGCGAGTGCAGAGTTGTGTGTGAGTTTGGTGTCAGAGAGCTGACAGTGATATCATTAAACAGTCACATGATCACGTCTTTATCTCACTGTCACACAGACGTCTGTAAACCACTCACTCTCCCACACCAAACCCAGAGCAGGACACACTCATACGTTCATCATCATCATCATCATCAGAGCAGAACACACTCATACGTTCATAATCATCATCAGAGCAGGACACTCATATGTTCATCATCATCATCAGAGCAGAACACACTCATACGTTCATCATCATTAGAGCAGAACACACTCATACGTTCATCATCATCAGAGCAGAACACACTCATACGTTCATCATCATACAGAGCAGAACACACTCATACGTTCATCATCATTAGAGCAGAACACACTCATACGTTCATCATCATCAGAGCAGAACACACTCATACGTTCATCATCATCAGAGCAGAACACACTCATACGTTCATCATCATCCAAGCAGAACACACTCATACAGAGCAGAACACACTCATACGTTCATCATCATCCAAGCAGAACACACTCATACAGAGCAGAACACACTCATACAGAGCAGAACAAACTCATACAGAGCAGAACACACTCATACGTTCATCATCATTAGAGCAGCACACACTCATACGTTCATCATCATCAGAGCAGAACACACTCATACGTTCATCATCATCAGAGAACACACTCATACGTTCATCATTATCCAAGCAGAACACACTCATACAGAGCAGAAAACACTCATACATTCATCATCATCAGAGCAGAACACACTCATACGTTCATCATCATCAGAGCAGAACACACTCATACGTTCATCATCATCCAAGCAGAACACACTCATACAGAGCAGAACACACTCATACGTTCATCATCATCAGAGCAGAACACACTCATACGTTCATCATCATCCAAGCAGAACACACTCATACAGAGCAGAACAAACTCATACAGAGCAGAACACACTCATACAGAGCAGAACACACTCATACGT
This sequence comes from Solea solea, assembly GCF_958295425.1. NCBI lineage: Eukaryota > Metazoa > Chordata > Actinopteri > Pleuronectiformes > Soleidae > Solea > Solea solea. Next base: position 20,003,515 of record NC_081154.1, read on the forward strand.
TCATCATCATCAGAGCAGAACACACTCATACGTTCATCATCATCCAAGCAGAACACACTCATACAGAGCAGAACAAACTCATACAGAGCAGAACACACTCATACGTTCATCATCATTAGAGCAGCACACACTCATACGTTCATCATCATCAGAGCAGAACACACTCATACGTTCATCATCATCAGAGCAGAACACACTCATACGTTCATCATCATCCAAGCAGAACACACTCATACAGAGCAGAACACACTCATACATTCATCATCATCAGAGCAGAACACACTCATACGTTCATCATCATCAGAGCAGAACACACTCATACGTTCTTCATCATACAGAGCAGAACACACTCATACGTTCATCATCATCCAAGCAGAACACACTCATACAGAGCAGAACACACTCATACATTCATCATCATCAGAGCAGAACACACTCATACGTTCATCATCATCAGAGCAGAACACACTCATACGTTCTTCATCATACAGAGCAGAACACACTTATACATTCATCATCATACAGAGCAGAACACACTCATACGTTCATCATCATTAGAGCAGAACACACTCATACGTTCATCATCATCAGAGCAGAACACACTCATACGTTCATCATCATCAGAGCAGAACACACTCATACAGAGCAGAACACACTCATACGTTCATCCTCATCAAAGCAGAACACACTCATACGTTCATCATCATCCAAGCAGAACACACTCATACAGAGCAGAACACACTCATACGTTCATCCTCATCAGAGCAGAACACACTCATACGTTCATCATCATCCAAGCAGAACACACTCATACAGAGCAGAACACACTCATACGTTCATCATCATCCAAGCAGAACACACTCATACAGAGTAGAACACACTCATACAGATCAGAACACACTCATACAGAGCAGAACACACTCATACGTTCATCATCATCCAAGCAGAGCACACTCATACAGAGCAGAACACACTCATACGTTCATCCTCATCAGAGCAGAACACACTCATACGTTCATCATCATCCAAGCAGAACACACTCATACAGAGCAGAACACACTCATACGTTCATCATCATCCAAGCAGAACACACTCATACAGAGTAGAACACACTCATACAGATCAGAACACACTCATACAGAGCAGAACACACTCATACAGAGCAGAACACACTCATACAGAGTAGAACACACTCATACAGATCAGAACACACTCATACAGAGCAGAACACACTCATATGTATGCTTTCACTGCCTTTAAACATCAATTCAGTTTATCTGAACATATTTAATTGATTGTGTGATATTTATCATTAATGTGTCACACACACAGCATTTGAAATATTTCACTTAGACTTAACTCAGTGACACAAAGTGACCACACGAGGCAGCAGAGGACCAGCAGCTCCTGTGTCCTCGCAGCTAAAATCACTGGTTTTCTCTATGAGCTTTGGTGTGAGAGAGTGAAGACAAGGATTTTAGCCACTTGACAAAAGACGCAATTGATAAAATCTACGATATCTACGTCACATGTTCACGTCTGCTGGTCTGCTGCTGTCTCGTGTGGTCACTCTGTGTCACTGAAGTGTCAAAATAAGACATGTCTCTGTTAGAAGATGTCAGATGAAGTGATGAAGACATTTTCAGTAACAGAGACACATTGTTGTTTCCTCCTGTCACTCTGACAAGGTCGTGTTAGGACAGCTGTGTGTGTGCGCGTGTGTGCGCCTGTGTGCGTGTGTGTGTGTAAAGGAACTCTCTCTCAATTTGTTTGTGACTCACAGCTAATACTATGGCTCATAAAACACACACACACACAGCGTCTTTATCAGCGTTTCCTTCCTGTTCCGCCTGACAGCCGCCTCTGATTGGGTGTTGATGAAGAACACTGTTTCCCAGAATGCACTGCGGCTCAGCTGTCCATCCATGTGTGAGATTCACAGTGTGGTGAGGAAGACGATGATGAGGCTGAGCTGCTGCGTCACACTCACTGGACACACGCCACAGCGGTGTGTGTGTGTGTGTGTATTAAACTACATTTTACAGATATATTTAATTTAAAGTATAAATTTAAAGTTAAAATCATGGACAAATTTCATTTCCTCGAACTGTCTTTGTTACTCGTTACTACCAAATAAAATCAGAAGAAGAAGAGTTGGTATTATGGTCTGTATTTATATGATGACCTGCTTTACACAACAGTTTTCACACATTCACACATTCACACACTGCATCATGGGCTTAAGTGTCTTTGCTCAAGGACACATGTAGACGAGCAGAGGCAGGAATTGAACCCACAACCTTCCAGTTGAAAGACAACTGGTCCTGGTAGCAGCTGCAGCTCGAGACACTATTTTCACTTTAGCAGCTCCTGTTGTAGCTCTGAACTAATGTCAAACACTAATGCTACGACATGTGGCTACATGAGCCGCTAACACCAAACACAAACAGTGGCTCTTTAACTGTAGCTGCTACTGTGACCAGTGTTTTGGTGTTAGCAGCTTATGTAGCCACATGTCGTAGCATTAGTGTTTTGACATTAGCTCAGAGCTCAAAGAGCCACTGTAGCTGCGATAGCCGCTACTGCCAAACACTAATGCTACAACATCTGCCTACAGTAGCCGCTAGTGTGTTCGGCTACTGTAGGCAGATGTTGTGGTTAATTAGCCACTGTCGCTGCGATAGCAGCTAATGTCAAACACCAATGCTATGGCTACAGCAGCAGTTAGCAGTTATATTAGCTGTTAGCGCTAACATAACATACATAATAAAACAAGATAAACCAGTTACCTGCAGCGTCTCACCTGCAGGGGTCAGTGTGTGTGTGTGTGTGCGCGCAGCAGGACATCAGCAGAGGAGGAGGAGTTTATTAAAGGGCCATTTGGGAAGTAATAACCTTTACTGACCTTTATCAAGTTCTCTCACCTTATATGATATTTGTAGACAACCCCTCCCACACACACACACACGCGCACACACACAGTATGAGGTCGAGTACAAATGTCGTCTCCAGACAAAAACTCCTCAAACTAATGTCGAGTGCTGTTTTCTTGCAAATGAGGCTTTTAAGCTTCTGAAAATGTCCTAAAAATGCTAATGTGTGTGTGTGTTAATGGTGTCGAGCAGCGTCCTCCCTCCCTCCCTCCCTTCATATATTACAGCCGCTCTGTGCTGTGAGGCAGCTAACGTCTTACTTATTGCCCTTTTAAAAAATGGAGCAGAGAAAGGTTGTGAGTGAGGAGGATGTGTGTGTGTGTGTGTGTGTGTGTGTGCGTGTATGTGCGTGTATGTGCGTGTATGTGCGTGTGTGTGCGGTGCGAGCGGTGCGATCCGCTCCTTTAATCATCATCACCACAGAGTGACAGAGCGGGTCGGTCCGTACAAACAGAGCCAGACGTCTGCTCGTCCTATCGTTCACCATGAGTGTGTAATGTGAATAAATGAGCCTCTGAAAATGACTCCTCATCACAGGAATCACCATGACCACGAAGACCACGAAGACCACGAAGACGAAGAGTTAAAGTTCAAACTTGCATGTGTTTGTGGCTTTAAGAACGGGACACTGATGTCACTGCTCTGCTCCGCCTCCTCACTGCAGACACACCTCCTGCAGGTGAGTGTTCCTTTTTGCATTTTTTCCTTTTTTAACTGAAGTAACAATTAAACATTTTGTAAATTAGCATCCACTAGATGGCTCCAAGTGCTCACTCTTACGAGAGCTGTTGTGTATAAGTAAATACTCGGTTTATCGCAATATCGTGATAATATCGTATGGTGACTTAAATATCGTGATAATATCGTATGGTGACTTAAATATCGTAATAATGTATCGTGACTTAAATATCGCTTTAATATCGTATGGTGACATAAATATCGTCATTATATTGTATCGTAATAATATCGTAAGGTGACTTAAATATCGTCATAATATTGTATCGTGATAATATCGTATGGTGACTTAAATATCGTGATACTATCGTATGGTGACTTAAATATCGTTATAATATTGTATTGTGATAATATCGTATGGTGACTTAAATATCGTAATAATGTATCGTGACTTAAATATCGCTTTAATATCGTATGGTGACATAAATATCGTTATTATATTGTATCGTGATAATATCGTAAGGTGACTTAAATATCGTCATAATATTGTATCTTGATAATATCGTATGGTGACTTAAATATCGTGATACTATCGTATGGTGACTTAAATATCGTTATAATATTGTATTGTGATAATATCGTATGGTGACTTAAATATCGTAATAATGTATCGTGACTTAAATATCGCTTTAATATCGTATGGTGACATAAATATCGTTATTATATTGTATCGTGATAATATCGTAAGGTGACTTAAATATCGTCATAATATTGTATCGTGATAATATCGTATGGTGACTTAAATATCACCTGGTAAGGTTTACTCCAAGGTACTGGAAAGGAGGGTTCGACCGGTAGTCGAACCTCGGATTCAAGAGGAACAATGCGGATTCCGTCCTGGTCGTGGAACAACGGACCAGCTCTTTACTCTTGCAGGGATCCTGGAGGGGGCCTGGGAGTACGCCCATCCGGTCTACATGTGTTTTGTGGACCTGGAGAAGGCGTATGATCGGGTTCCCAGGGAGATACTGTGGGAGGTGCTGCGGGAGTATGGGGTGAGGGGGGCACTACTTAGGGCCATCCAATCCCTATATGCCCAAAGTATGAGCTGTGTCAGGGTTCTCGGCACTAAATCAGGCCTGTTTCCTGTGGGTGTTGGCCTTCGCCAGGGCTGTGCTTTATCACAAATCCTGTTTGTGATTTTCATGGACAGGATATCGAGGCGTAGTCGTGGGGGAGAGGGGTTGTGGTTTGGCGGGCTTGAGATCACGTCGCTGCTTTTGCAGATGAAGTGGTCCTCATGGCTTCGTCGGCCTGCGACCTTCAGCGCTCACTGGATCGGTTCGTGGCCGAGTGTGAAGTGGTCGGGATGAGGATCAGCACCTCTAAGTCTGAGGCCATGGCTCTTAGCAGGAAACCGGTGGATTGCCTTCTCTGGGTAGGGAATGACTCCTTGCCCCAGGTGAAGGAGTTCAAGTATCTCGGGGTCTTGTTCACGAGTGAGGGGACGAGGGAGCCGGAGATGGGCCGGAGAATCGGAGCGGCTGGTGCGGTACTGCATTCGCTTTACCGCACGGTTGTGACGAAAAGGGAGCTGAGCCGGAAGGCAAAGCTCTCGATCTACCGGTCAGTCTTCGTTCCTATCCTCACCTATGGTCATGAAGGTTGGGTCATAACCGAAAGAGATCGCGGGTACAAGTGGCCGAAATGGGATTCCTCAGGAGAGTGGCTGGCTTTTCCCTTAGAGATAGGGTGAGAAGCTCGGTCATCCGGGGGGAGCTCGGAGTAGAACCGCTGCTCCTTCACGTTGAAAGGAGCCAGTTGAGGTGGTTCGGGCATCTGGTGAGGATGCCTCCTGGGCGCCTCCCGAGGGAGGTATATCAGGCACGTCCAGCTGGGAGGAGGCCTCGGGGTAGACCTAGGACAAGTTGGAGAGATTACATCTCCACTCTGGCCTGGGAACGCCTCGGGATCCCTCAGTCGGAGCTGGTCAATGCGGCTCAGGAAAAGGAAGTTTGGGGTCCCTTGCTGAAACTGCTGCCCCCGTGACCCGGCCCCGGATAAGCGGAGGATGATGATGATGATGATGACTTAAATATCGTGATACTATCGTATGGTGACTTAAATATCGTGATCATATCGTATGGTGACATAAATATCGTTATTATATTGTATTGTGATAATATCGTAAGGTGACTTAAATATCGTGGTAATATCGTATGGTGACTTAAATATCGTGATAATATCGTATGGTGACTTAAATATCGTGATAATATCGTATGGTGACTTAAATATCATGATACTATTGTATGGTGACTTAAATATCGTGATAATATCGTAAGGTGACTTAAATATGGTAATAATATCGTATGGTGACTTAAATATGGTGATAATATCGTATTGTGACTTAAATATCGTGATAATACTGTATTGTGATAATATTGTATGGTGACTTAAATATCGTGATAATATGGTATGGTGACTTAAATATCGTGATGATATCGTATGGTGACTTAAATATCGTGATAATATCGTATGGTGACTTAAATATGGTGATAATATCGTATGGTGACTTAAATATGGTGATAAAATTGTATTGTGACTTAAATATCGTGATAATACTGTATTGTGATAATATTGTATGGTGACTTAAATATCGTGATAATATGGTATGGTGACTTAAATATCGTGATAATATGGTATGGTGACTTAAATATCGTTTTAATATCATATGGTGACTTGAATATCGTGATAATATTGTATCGTGACAATATGGTACGGTGACTTAAATATTATAATATTGTATCGTGATAATATCGTATGGTGACTTAAATATCGTAATAATGTATCGTGACTTAAATATCGCTTTAATATCGTATGGTGACATAAATATCGTTATTATATTGTATCATGATAATATCGTAAGGTGACTTAAATATCGTGATAATATTGTATCTTGACTTAAATATCGTGATACTATCGTATGGTGACTTAAATATCGTGATACTATTGTATGGTGACTTAAATATCGTGATAATATCGTATGGTGACTTAAAAATCGTGATAATATTGTATCTTTTTAATATCATATGGTGACTTAAATATCGTGATACTATTGTATGGTGACTTAAATATCGCGATAGTATTGTATCGTGATAATATCGTATGGTGACTTAAATATCGTGATAATATCGTATGGTGACTTAAAAATCGTGATAATATTGTATCTTTTTAATATCGTATGGTGACTTAAATATGGTGATAATATCGTATGGTAACTTAGATGTGGCCCTGCGATGGACTGGCGAACTGTCCAGGGTGTACCCCGCCTATCGCCCGATGTAGCTGAGATTGGCACAGCACCCCCCGCGACCCTCTAGCAGAGGATAAAGCGGTAGATGATGACTGACTATCGTATGGTGACTTAAATATCATTATAATATCGTATGGTGACTTAAATATCGTGATAATATCATATGGTGACTTAAATATCGCGATAATATCGTATTGTGACTTAAATATCATTTTAATATAGTATGGTGACTTAAATATGGTGATAATATCATATGGTGACTTAAATATGGTGATAATATCGTATGGTAACTTAGATATGGTGATAATATCGTATGGTGACTTAAATATCGTGATAATATTGTATTGTGATAATATCGTATTGTGATAATATCGTATGGTGACTTAAATGTCGTTATAATATTGTATCGTGATAATATCGTATGGTGACTTAAATATGGTGATAATATCGTATGGTAACTTAGATATGGTGATAATATCGTATGGTGACTTAAATATCGTGATAATATTGTATTGTGATAATATCGTATGGTGACTTAAATGTCGTTATAATATTGTATCGTGATAATATCGTATGGTGTCTTAAATATGGTAATGTATCATGACTTAAATATCGCTTTAATATCGTATGGGGACAAATATCGTTATTATATTGTATCATGATAATATCGTAAGGTGACTTAAATATCGTGATAATATTGTATCGTGATAATATCGTATGTCGTATGGTGACTTAAAAATCGTGATAATATTGTATCTTTTCAATATCGTATGGTGACTTAAATATCGTGATACTATCGTATGGTGACTTAAATATCGTGATAATATCGTATGGTGACTTAAATATGTGATAATATCATATGGTGACTTAAATATGGTGATAATATCGTATTGTGACTTAAATATCGTGATAATATTATATGGTGACTTAAATATCGCAATAATATCGTATTGTGACTTAAATATCATTTTAATATCGTATGGTGACTTAAATATGGTGATAATATCGTATGGTGACTTAAATATGGTGATAATATCGTATGGTCACTTAGATATGGTGATAATATCGTATGGTGACTTAAATATCGTGATAATATGGTATGGTGACTTAAATATCAATTTAATATGGTATGGTGACTTGAATATCGTGATGATATTGAATTGTGATAATATCGTATGGTGACTTAAATGTCGTTATAATATTGTATCGTGATAATATCGTATGGTGTCTTAAATATCGTAATGTATCGTGACTTAAATATCGTATGGTGACATAAATATCGTTATTATATTGTATCGTGATAATATTGTAAGGTGACTTAAATATCGTGATAATATTGTATCGTGATTATATTGTATCATTTTAATATCGTATGGTGACTTAAATATCGTGATAATATTGTATCGTGATTATATTGTATCATTTTAATATCGTATGGTGACTTAAATATCGTGATAATATTGTATCGTGATAATATCGGACGTGTCCATTGATGTCCAGTCTGTGGACGTACAGACGCGTGAACGGACAGACGCATGGACTGACAGACGTGTGGACGTGTTTACTGAGGCTAAACATTGTAAATGAAGAGTGAACGGATGAACGAGTGAAGACTGACAGGAATTAGAGAGGATTAACAGTTAAACCCACAGAGGAGGTTTGTGTTTCCATACGAGTGGATTAACTCCATTAATCTGCCCTCAGGGAGAGAGAGAGAGAGAGAGGGAGAGAGAGAGACAGAGAGGGAGAGATAGAGAGGGAGAGAGAGAGAGAGAGCGAGAGGGAGAGAGAGAGAGGGAGAGAGGGAGAGAGAGAGAGGGAGAGAGAGGGAGAGAGAGAGAGAGGGAGAGAGAGAGGGAGGGAGGGAGAGAGAGAGAGAGAGAGAGAGAGAGAGAGGGGGAGAGAGAGAGACAGAGAGGAACCCAGGGCCAACCGCACCAACATATGGTCTCACAAGGGGTCTGAGGATCTCATCTTGGTACCTAATGGCAGTCAGACTACCTCTGGCGAGCACATGGAGGGCTGTGCGGCCCCCCAAAGAAATGCCACCCCACACCATTACTGACCCACTGCCAAACTGGTCATGCTGGAGGATGTTGCAGGCAGCAGAACGTTCTCCACAGCGTCTCCAGACTCTGTCACGTAAGCTGTAACCCTCATGGAGTCTGTTTCTGACCGTTTGAGCAGACACATGCACATTCGTGGCCTGCTGGAGGTCATTTTGCAGGGCTCTGGCAGTGCTCCTCCTGTTCCTCCTTGCACAAATGCGGAGGTAGCGGTCCTGCTGCTGGGTTGTTGCCCTCCTACGGCCTCCTCCACGTCTCCTGATGTACTGGCCTGTCTCCTGGTAGCGCCTCCATGCTCTGGACACTACGCTGACAGACACAGCAAACCTTCTTGCCACAGCTCGCATTGATGTGCCATCCTGGATGAGCTGCACTACCGGAGCCACTTGTGTGGGTTGTAGACTCCGTGTCATGCTACCACTACAGTGAGAGCACCGCTAACATTCAAAAGTGACCCAAACATGAGCCAGAAAGCACAGGAACTGAAGGTGGTCTTTGGTCACCACCTGCAGAACCACTCCTTCATTGGGGGTGTCTTGCTAATCGCCTATAATTTCCACCAGTTGTCTATTCCATTTGCACAACAGCATGTGAAATTGATTGTCAATCAGTGTTGCTTCCTAAGTGGACAGTTTGATTTCACAGAAGTGTGATTGACTTGGAGTTACATTGTGTTCTTTAAGTGTTCCCTTTATTTTTTTATTTAAAAAGCTGAATTTTACAAAATCAGACTTTAGAACTTAGTGATGGATCAACAACTCCTGTGTGTGTGATGTTAAAATCACTGATTTTCTCTATGAGGTTTGGTGTGGGAGAGTGAGTGGTTTACAAACTTCAGTTTCCTGTTGGAGAAGTCTGTGTCACAGTGAGATAAAGACGTGATCATGTTTCAACGACTGCAGCAACAGCAGCAGAGTCTATAAAAAGATCTTCAACAAGCAAAGGTCAAACTCTCTGAATCAATTCTTCACATCAGAGTTTTAAAGAAGAAAATCAAAGATCTGACGGTAAATAAAAAAGTGTGCGATTGTTTCCAGTCGTTCAGGTACACACACACACACACACACACACACACACACACACACACTCAGGCTAAACGCCTGCATCTGTCCATATCCTGATCTCGTATCGATCACACTCACACATACATGTGAGCTAATGTGATTTCATTAAGATACAGTCAGAGAAAAGTGATACATCACAGTAAAGTTTGTCTGTGTGTGTGTGTGTCTGTGTGTGTGTGTGTGTCTGTGTGTCTGTGTGTGTGTTTGTGTGTGTCTGTGTGTGTGCCTGTGTGTGTGTGTGTGTGTTTGTGTGTGTCTGTGCGTGTGTCTGTGTGTGTGTGTGTGTCTGTGTGTGTGTCTGTGTGTGTGTGTGTTTGTGTGTGTGTGTCTCTCTGTGTGTGTTTGTGTGTGTGTGCGTGTGTGTGTGTCTGTGTGTGTGTGTGTGTCTCTCTGTGTGTGTGTGTGTCTGTGTGTGTTTGTGTGTGTCTGTGTGTGTGTCTGTGTGTGTCTGTGTGTGTGTCTGTGTGTGTGTGTGTCTGTCTGTCTGTCTGTGTGTGTGTCTGTCTGTCTGTGTGTGTGTGTGTGTCTGTCTGTCTGTGTCTGTCTGTCTGTGTGTGTGCATGTGTCTGTGTGTGTGTGTGTGTGTGTGTGTGTGTGTGTGTGTGTGTGTGTGTCTGTGTGTGTGTCTGTGTGTGTGTCTGTGTATGTGTGTGTGTGTACCAGGTATTACTAATGTTGTGGGGACCAAAACCTGTTTACACAGTCACATTATGGGGACTTGTCCTCCTTGTGGGGACAAAAAGCAAGTCCCCATAACGTAAATTACTACATTTTAAGGTGAAGATATGTTTCATGGTTAGGTTGAGGTTAGGGTTAGGGTTAGGGTTAGGATTAGGCCAGTAGTAATTGTGGTTAAGGTTAGAGTAAGTCTCCAAGAAATGAATGTAAGTCAATGCAATGTCCCCTCAAGTCATGAATGTCGAACGTGTGTGTGTGTGTGTGTGTGTGTCTCTCACCGTAGTCGATGTCATAGAAGATGATGAACTTCTGCCAGCGCAGCTCGTCCACCAGCGTCAGCATCACGTCGTTGAGTCTGACCGGTGGTCGTGCGGCCAGTGTGTAGCGCTGACCTCCTGGACTAGGATTAAAGTGACAGGCGGTGCGCGGCGAGCCCTCAGCGCTCCTCTGGATGTACAGGTGAGGGATGTGCATGGCGTCGGTCAGAGACTGCAGAGCGCTCGCTGAGGCGCAGCCTGTGGACGTGACCAAGGCCAGGATCCCCTGATTCATCAGCTCACACGCTGGAGGAGAGAATAATCCATCAGATTAAGTGTGACTGATACAAACACATTTACATGAACATGAATAAATGATGCGTTTCATGTGAGAAGCTCAGGACTGATGTGGACTCTCCACATCTCACTGTGCACAGCTGCACCGTCTGTCTCTCCACCAGAGGGCAGTCACTGGCTCACTGCTCAAACTAATTACAACTGAGCCGGGATTATAATCTAAGGGTTAAACCTGAAAACATGACCTTTAACTTCAGGATTAAACCTGTCGTCTCCTCGTCTCCTCACACTGAGTCGTCTCCTCACGCTGAGTCGTCTCCTCGCACTGAGTCGTCTTCTCACACTGAGTCGTCTCCTCGTCTCCTCACACTGAGTCGTCTCCTCGCGCTGAGTCGTCTCCTCACACTGAGTCGTCTCCTCGTCTCCTCACACTGAGTCGTCTCCTCGCGCTGAGTCGTCTCCTCACACTGAGTCGTCTCCTCACGCTGAGTCGTCTCCTCACACTGAGTCGTCTCCTCGTCTCCTCACACTGAGTCGTCTCCTCACACTGAGTCGTCTTCTCACACTGAGTCGTCTCCTCACACTGAGTCATCTCCTCACGCTGAGTCGTCTCCCCACACTGAGTCGTCCCCTCGTTCCCTCACACAGCAGCAGCTTCAGCAGCAGCAGCATGAGCAGCAGCAGCTGCAGCATGAGCAGCAGCAGCTGCAGCATGAGCAGCAGCAGCTTTTATTAATTTCAATCAAAAGTGACTTTGTTTCATCCACAGAGAATAAATGTGGTGAAATGATTGTTGGGATTTTTAATCCCTTCTGTTGGGCTGCAGCGACTCATCCTAATCAGATTAGTGGCACAGATTAGTCACAGAGAAGAAACACGGAGTTGATTTTCTGTTTTCCACCTGAGCAGCTTTTACCTCTGCTCCTGTAAACTAAAGCAGAGCAGAACATTCACTCTGTCATCTGATTCACTCATTACAGACACAGCTGCATCTTCCATCACACGTCTGTGGACATGTGGACACTTATGGTCCACGACAACAGAGACAAACAGCTGATTATAACGTGTGAAGAAGAAGGAGAACGAGAACAACAACAACAACAACAACAACAACAACCAAACTGAAGCAGCTTCACATAGGGATGTCCCTGTAGAACCTGATAATGTAATAAAACCTGATAATGTAATAAATTGCATTTCCGAATAATGTAATAAAGTATTACATTAACAGGAGCTTATTACATTATCAGGTTAGTCCTGATAATGTAATAATTACATGTATATGTATATACATATATATATATATATATATATATATAAAACAAACAAACAAACGGAGGCTGTTGAAAGTCTATTATGAAATAATGTTGTTTTAGCAGCTCGCCTCAGGATGAGCTAGCGCGGTGCTAACGGCTAGCTCACTGTGCTGCTTCGTAGCCTCTGAGTTCAGAGGTTAAAGGCAACATAGAATGCTTGTATCACACATATATGTTATTTATGGAGGTCTACTTACATATATTAACTTGTTTTCATGGTCACGTATATGTTAGTTATGGAGGTCTACTTACATATATTAACTTGTTTTCATGGTCACGTATATGTTAGTTATGGAGGTCTACTTACATATATTAACTTGTTTTCATGGTCACATATATGTTAGTTATGGAGGTCTACTTACATATATTAACTTGTTTTCATGGTCACGTATATGTTAGTTATGGAGGTCTACTTACATATATTAACTTGTTTTCATGGTCACATATATGTTAGTTATGGAGGTCTACTTACATATATTAACTTGTTTTCATGGTCACGTATATGTTAGTTATGGAGGTCTACTTACATATATTAACTTGTTTTCATGGTCACGTATATGTTAGTTATGGAGGTCTACTTACATATATTAACTTGTTTTCATGGTCACGTATATGTTAGTTATGGAGGTCTACTTACATATATTAACTTGTTTTCATGGTCACATATATGTTAGTTATGGAGGTCTACTTACATATATTAACTTGTTTTCATGGTCACGTATATGTTAGTTATGGAGGTCTACTTACATATATTAACTTGTTTTCATGGTCACATATATGTTAGTTATGGAGGTCTACTTACATATATTAACTTGTTTTCATGGTCACGTATATGTTAGTTATGGAGGTCTACTTACATATATTAACTTGTTTTCATGGTCACGTATATGTTAGTTATGGAGGTCTACTTACATATATTAACTTGTTTTCATGGTCACGTATATGTTAGTTATGGAGGTCTACTTACATATATTAACTTGTTTTCATGGTCACGTATATGTTAGTTATGGAGGTCTACTTACATATATTAACTTGTTTTCATGGTCACGTATATGTTAGTTATGGAGGTCTACTTACATATATTAACTTGTTTTCATGGTCACGTATATGTTAGTTATGGAGGTCTACTTACATATATTAACTTGTTTTCATGGTCACATATATGTTAGTTATGGAGGTCTACTTACATATATTAACTTGTTTAATGGTCACATATATGTTAGTTATGGAGGTCTACTTACATATATTAACTTGTTTTCATGGTCACGTATATGTGAGTTATGGAGGTCTACTTACATATATTAACTTGTTTAATGGTCACATATATGTTAGTTATGGAGGTCTACTTACATATATTAACTTGTTTTCATGGTCACGTATATGTGAGTTATGGAGGTCTACTTACATATATTAACTTGTCTTCATGGTCACGTATATGTTAGTTATGGAGGTCTACTTACATATATTAACTTGTCTTCATGGTCACGTATATGTTAGTTATGGAGGTCTACTTACATATATTAACTTGTTTTCATGGTCACATATATATGTGAGTTATGGAGGTCTACTTACATATATTAACTTGTTTTCATGGTCACGTATATGTTAGTCATGGAGGTCTACTTACATATATTAACTTGTCTTCATGGTCACGTATATGTTAGTTATGGAGGTCTACTTACATATATTAACTTGTTTTCATGGTCACATATATGTTAGTTATGGAGGTCTACTTACATATATTAACTTGTTTTCATGGTCACGTATATGTGAGTTATGGAGGTCTACTTACATATATTAACTTGTCTTCATGGTCACGTATATGTTAGTTATGGAGGTCTACTTACATATATTAACTTGTTTTCATGGTCACATATATATGTGAGTTATGGAGGTCTACTTACATATATTAACTTGTTTTCATGGTCACGTATATGTTAGTCATGGAGGTCTACTTACATATATTAACTTGTCTTCATGGTCACGTATATGTTAGTTATGGAGGTCTACTTACATATATTAACTTGTTTTCATGGTCACATATATGTTAGTTATGGAGGTCTACTTACATATATTAACTTGTTTTCATGGTCACATATATATGTGAGTTATGGAGGTCTACTAACATACATTAACTTGTTTTCATGGTCACATATATGTTAGTTATGGAGGTCTACTTACATATATTAACTTGTTTTCATGGTCACGTATATGTTAGTTATGGAGGTCTACTTACATATATTAACTTGTTTTCATGGTCACGTATATGTTAGTTATGGAGGTCTACTTACATATATTAACTTGTTTTCATGGTCACGTATATGTTAGTTATGGAGGTCTACTTACATATATTAACTTGTTTACATGGTCACGTATATGTTAGTTATGGAGGTCTACTTACATATATTAACTTGTTTTCATGGTCACGTATATGTGAGTTATGGAGGTCTACTTACATATATTAACTTGTTTTCATGGTCACATATATATGTGAGTTATGGAGGTCTACTTACATATAATAAAATGTTTTCATGGTCACATATATGTTAGTTATGGAGGTCTACTTACATATATTAACTTGTTTTCATGGTCACATATATGTTAGTTATGGAGGTCTACTTACATATATTAACTTGTTTTCATGGTCACGTATATGTTAGTTATGGAGGTCTACTTACATATAATAAATTGTTTTCATGGTCACATATATGTTAGTTATGGAGGTCTACTTACATATATTAACTTGTTTTCATGGTCACATATATGTTAGTTATGGAGGTCTACTTACATATATTAACTTGTTTTCATGGTCACATATATGTTAGTTATGGAGGTCTACTTACATATAATAAATTGTTTTCATGGTCACATATATGTTAGTTATGGAGGTCTACTTACATATATTAACTTGTTTTCATGGTCACATATATGTTAGTTATGGAGGTCTACTTACATATATTAACTTGTTTTCATGGTCACGTATATGTTAGTTATGGAGGTCTACTTACATATATTAACTTGTTTTCATGGTCACGTATATGTTAGTTATGGAGGTCTACTTACATATATTAACTTGTTTTCATGGTCACGTATATGTGAGTTATGGAGGTCTACTTACATATATTAACTTGTTTTCATGGTCACATATATATGTGAGTTATGGAGGTCTACTTACATATAATAAATTGTTTTCATGGTCACATATATGTTAGTTATGGAGGTCTACTTACATATATTAACTTGTTTTCATGGTCACGTATATGTTAGTTATGGAGGTCTACTTACATATATTAACTTGTTTTCATGGTCACATATATATGTTAGTTATGGAGGTCTACTTACATATATTAACTTGTTTTCATGGTCACATATATGTTAGTTATGGAGGTCTACTTACATATATTAACTTGTTTAATGGTCACATATATGTTAGTTATGGAGGTCTACTTACATATATTAACTTGTTTTCATGGTCACGTATATGTTAGTTATGGAGGTCTACTTACATATATTAACTTGTTTTCATGGTCACGTATATGTTAGTTATGGAGGTCTACTTACATATATTAACTTGTTTTCATGGTCACGTATATGTTAGTTATGGAGGTCTACTTACATATATTAACTTGTTTTCATGGTCACGTATATGTGAGTTATGGAGGTCTACTTACATATATTAACTTGTTTTCATGGTCACATATATATGTGAGTTATGGAGGTCTACTTACATATAATAAATTGTTTTCATGGTCACATATATGTTAGTTATGGAGGTCTACTTACATATATTAACTTGTTTTCATGGTCACGTATATGTTAGTTATGGAGGTCTACTTACATATATTAACTTGTTTTCATGGTCACATATATATGTTAGTTATGGAGGTCTACTTACATATATTAACTTGTTTTCATGGTCACATATATGTTAGTTATGGAGGTCTACTTACATATATTAACTTGTTTAATGGTCACATATATGTTAGTTATGGAGGTCTACTTACATATATTAACTTGTTTTCATGGTCACGTATATGTTAGTTATGGAGGTCTACTTACATATATTAACTTGTTTTCATGGTCACGTATATGTTAGTTATGGAGGTCTACTTACATATATTAACTTGTTTTCATGGTCACGTATATGTGAGTTATGGAGGTCTACTTACATATATTAACTTGTTTTCATGGTCACATATATATGTGAGTTATGGAGGTCTACTTACATATAATAAATTGTTTTCATGGTCACATATATGTTAGTTATGGAGGTCTACTTACATATATTAACTTGTTTTCATGGTCACGTATATGTTAGTTATGGAGGTCTACTTACATATATTAACTTGTTTTCATGGTCACATATATATGTTAGTTATGGAGGTCTACTTACATATATTAACTTGTTTTCATGGTCACATATATGTTAGTTATGGAGGTCTACTTACATATATTAACTTGTTTAATGGTCACATATATGTTAGTTATGGAGGTCTACTTACATATATTAACTTGTTTTCATGGTCACGTATATGTTAGTTATGGAGGTCTACTTACATATATTAACTTGTTTTCATGGTCACCTATATGTTAGTTCTGGAGGTCTACTTACATATATTAACTTGTTTTCATGGTCACATATATGTTAGTTATGGAGGTCTACTTACATATATTAACTTGTTTTCATGGTCACATATATGTTAGTTATGGAGGTCTACTTACATATATTAACTTGTTTTCATGGTCACATATATATGTTAGTTATGGAGGTCTACTTACATATATTAACTTGTTTTCATGGTCACATATATGTTAGTTATGGAGGTCTACTTACATATATTAACTTGTTTTCATGGTCACATATATATGTGAGTTATGGAGGTCTACTTACATATATTAACTTGTTTTCATGGTCACATATATATGTTAGTTATGGAGGTCTACTTACATATATTAACTTGTTTTCATGGTCACATATATGTTAGTTATGGAGGTCTACTTACATATATTAACTTGTTTTCATGGTCACATATATGTTAGTTATGGAGGTCTACTTACATATATTAACTTGTTTTCATGGTCACATATATATGTTAGTTATGGAGGTCTACTTACATATATTAACTTGTTTTCATGGTCACATATATGTTAGTTATGGAGGTCTACTTACATATATTAACTTGTTTTCATGGTCACATATATGTTAGTTATGGAGGTCTACTTACATATATTAACTTGTTTTCATGGTCACATATATGTTAGTTATGGTGGTCTACTTACATATATTAACTTGTTTTCATGGTCACATATATGTTAGTTATGGAGGTCTACTTACATATATTAACTTGTTTTCATGGTCACGTATATGTAAGTTATGGAGGTCTACTTACATATATTAACTTGTTTTCATGGTCACATATATATGTGAGTTATGGAGGTCTACTTACATATATTAACTTGTTTTCATGGTCACATATATGTTAGTTATGGAGGTCTACTTATATATATTAACTTGTTTTCATGGTCACGTATATGTTAGTTATGGAGGTCTACTTACATATATTAACTTGTTTTCATGGTCACATATATGTTAGTTATGGAGGTCTACTTACATATATTAACTTGTTTTCATGGTCACATATATGTTAGTTATGGAGGTCTACTTACATATATTAACTTGTTTTCATGGTCACATATATGTTAGTTATGGAGGTCTACTTACATATATTAACTTGTTTTCATGGTCACATATATATGTTAGTTATGGAGGTCTACTAACATATATTAACTTGTTTTCATGGTCACATATATGTTAGTTATGGAGGTCTACTTACATATATTAACTTGTTTTCATGGTCACATATATGTTAGTTATGGAGGTCTACTTACATATATTAACTTGTTTTCATGGTCACATATATATGTTAGTTATGGAGGTCTACTTACATATATTTACTTGTTTTCATGGTCACATATATGTTAGTTATGGAGGTCTACTTACATATATTAACTTGTTTTCATGGTCACATATATGTTAGTTATGGAGGTCTACTTACATATATTAACTTGTTTTCATGGTCACATATATGTTAGTTATGGAGGTCTACTTACATATATTAACTTGTTTTCATGGTCACATATATGTTAGTTATGGAGGTCTACTTACATATATTAACTTGTTTTCATGGTCACGTATATGTTAGTTATGGAGGTCTACTTACATATATTAACTTGTTTTCATGGTCACATATATATGTGAGTTATGGAGGTCTACTTACATATATTAACTTGTTTTCATGGTCACATATATGTTAGTTATGGAGGTCTACTTATATATATTAACTTGTTTTCATGGTCACGTATATGTTAGTTATGGAGGTCTACTTACATATATTAACTTGTTTTCACGGTCACACATATGTTAGTTATGGAGGTCTACTTACATATATTAACTTGTTTTCATGGTCACGTATATGTTAGTTACGGAGGTCTACTTACATATATTAACTTGTTTTCACGGTCACACATATATGTTAGTTATGGAGGTCTACTTACATATATTAACTTGTTTTCATCGTCACATATATGTTAGTTATGGAGGTCTACTTATATATATTAACTTGTTTTCATGGTCACGTATATGTGAGTTATGGAGGTCTACTTACATATATTAACTTGTTTTCATGGTCACATATATATGTTAGTTATGGAGGTCTACTTACATATATTAACTTGTTTTCATGGTCACATATATGTAGTTATGGAGGTCTACTTACATATATTAACTTGTTTTCATGGTCACATATATGTTAGTTATGGAGGTCTACTTACATATATTAACTTGTTTTCATGGTCACATATATATGTTAGTTATGGAGGTCTACTTACATATATTAACTTGTTTTCATGGTCACATATATGTTAGTTATGGAGGTCTACTTACATATATTAACTTGTTTTCATGGTCACATATATGTTAGTTATGGAGGTCTACTTACATATATTAACTTGTTTTCATGGTCACATATATGTTAGTTATGGTGGTCTACTTACATATATTAACTTGTTTTCATGGTCACATATATGTTAGTTATGGAGGTCTACTTACATATATTAACTTGTTTTCATGGTCACATATATGTTAGTTATGGAGGTCTACTTACATATATTAACTTGTTTTCATGGTCACGTATATGTTAGTTATGGAGGTCTACTTACATATATTAACTTGTTTTCATGGTCACATATATATGTGAGTTATGGAGGTCTACTTACATATATTAACTTGTTTTCATGGTCACATATATGTTAGTTATGGAGGTCTACTTATATATATTAACTTGTTTTCATGGTCACGTATATGTTAGTTATGGAGGTCTACTTACATATATTAACTTGTTTTCATGGTCACATATATGTTAGTTATGGAGGTCTACTTACATATATTAACTTGTTTTCATGGTCACATATATGTTAGTTATGGAGGTCTACTTACATATATTAACTTGTTTTCATGGTCACATATATGTTAGTTATGGAGGTCTACTTACATATATTAACTTGTTTTCATGGTCACATATATATGTTAGTTATGGAGGTCTACTAACATATATTAACTTGTTTTCATGGTCACATATATGTTAGTTATGGAGGTCTACTTACATATATTAACTTGTTTTCATGGTCACATATATGTTAGTTATGGAGGTCTACTTACATATATTAACTTGTTTTCATGGTCACATATATATGTTAGTTATGGAGGTCTACTTACATATATTTACTTGTTTTCATGGTCACATATATGTTAGTTATGGAGGTCTACTTACATATATTAACTTGTTTTCATGGTCACATATATGTTAGTTATGGAGGTCTACTTACATATATTAACTTGTTTTCATGGTCACATATATGTTAGTTATGGAGGTCTACTTACATATATTAACTTGTTTTCATGGTCACATATATGTTAGTTATGGAGGTCTACTTACATATATTAACTTGTTTTCATGGTCACGTATATGTTAGTTATGGAGGTCTACTTACATATATTAACTTGTTTTCATGGTCACATATATATGTGAGTTATGGAGGTCTACTTACATATATTAACTTGTTTTCATGGTCACATATATGTTAGTTATGGAGGTCTACTTATATATATTAACTTGTTTTCATGGTCACGTATATGTTAGTTATGGAGGTCTACTTACATATATTAACTTGTTTTCACGGTCACACATATGTTAGTTATGGAGGTCTACTTACATATATTAACTTGTTTTCATGGTCACGTATATGTTAGTTACGGAGGTCTACTTACATATATTAACTTGTTTTCACGGTCACACATATATGTTAGTTATGGAGGTCTACTTACATATATTAACTTGTTTTCACGGTCACACATATGTTAGTTATGGAGGTCTACTTATATATATTAACTTGTTTTCATGGTCACGTATATGTTAGTTATGGAGGTCTACTTACATATATTAACTTGTTTTCATGGTCACATATATGTTAGTTATGGAGGTCTACTTACATATATTAACTTGTTTTCATGGTCACGTATATGTTAGTTATGGAGGTCTACTTACATATATTAACTTGTTTTCATGGTCACATATATGTTAGTTATGGAGGTCTACTTACATATATTAACTTGTTTTCATGGTCACATATATGTTAGTTATGGAGGTCTACTTACATATATTAACTTGTTTTCATGGTCACGTATATGTTAGTTATGGAGGTCTACTTACATATATTAACTTGTTTTCATGATTAAAAACCTCCTAATCGCTGCAAACAAGCCGATCAAAATATCTCCTCACTGACGCTCTCGTCAGCCGCGCTGTTTCATACCAAAACCACACCCCCAGAACGTGGACTATGTTGTGATTGGCCAGCCAACGAGAGCTTTCCCACTGTCCTGTGATTGGCCAGGTACCTGGAAGTGACGTATTAGATAGGCCAGCTCTCAGATACACAGCTCCCCCTCTGGCACGGTGGATGCTCTGCATCTACAACGAGAGTAGTTCTTCTTCTTCTGCGGTTGAATGTACGCAACCGGATGTGCCCGGACTAGTGCCCGCACCAGGAGGAGCTACGGTGGTGAGAGGAGTGGTGAGGATTTCTGATGACAACATCAAATTAAGGAAGTGCCGATCAGCTTCACAGAGCCCAGGAAAACAATACAACACTATTCTCTCAGCAGTGGCTGAACTGTTTGTTCTGAAACTTTAGGGTTTCATAAACGAGGTAATGACGCAGATACACACACACAAACGCAGCGTTAATTGGAGCTTCCGGTCTATGTGGGCTTTAAAGAAACATGTGTAACCTCTGAAATAGCAGTAGCACACACACACATGATCTACATGCATCCAACACGCAGAGCCCACGTGATCACAACGGCCGCTGCTGGAGTGGAACGGACTGTTGTATCAGAGACTTTAGAGGCAGTCCAATATAATCTGATATCAATATCAGATCAGGACATCCAAAACTATAATCTATAACAAATTAGTCTTTATAAATAAAGACATCAGTAATCTGTAGATAGTGGTTTCAAACAATCTTAATCTTAATCTGTTGTCCAGTATAATACATGTGCAGTTTGTCCACATGAATATGAACAATCACATGGTGAATGAGTGAATCCCTGTGTGTTTACATTAATGTGAAAAGTCAGATTATTCATCAGACTAAGACAATAATTCACTTTTCCTTATAATAGAATTACTCTCATTAACACACACACACACGTTCCTCACTCATTCATCTGTTGAGGGACGACACCATCAGTGCTCTTGTTCCTCACTCATTCATCTGTCACTGACGTAATCATCCGTTCACTGGATGAACTCCAGCTTTTACTTCTATAAACACAAAAAACTGAACTGTGTTCATTTAAGTGTTATTAATGACACACACACACACACACACACTCAGGTCCATCAGGTCTTAATTTCTCTCATGCTTAATTAAACTATCTATCTCCATGGATCTGTAGCCCCATTACCCATAACACCCTGCACCATCAAGCCGCCGCCCTCCTCCTCACACACACACACGTCTCTGTTAATAAGGCTGTGAAATTAATGACGTACAGGATGAAGACTCCTGCAGACACACTTCATTATGACTGACACTCACACAGGCCCCGCACACAGGCCCCGCCCACAGGCCCCGCCCACAGGCCCCGCCCACAGGCCCCGCCCACTGCTCACTCACCCTCTGATCCATAAACACAGAGAGGCGGAGCTTAATTTGATGACCTCACAGTGACTCAGGAAGTGTTTACACTGTGTGTGTGTGTGTGTGTTTGTGTTTCTGTGTGTGTGTTTGTGTGTGTTTCTGTGTGTGTTTGTGTGTGTGTGTGTGGTGATGATGTATTATAAAGAACATGATGGTGTCCAGGTGTCGTCCGTCATCATGTGACAGCTGAGGGACGACACAATCAGTCACAGTGTCCACAACAGCACCAGAGACAGAGACAACCTGGACAGTGACAGGACTCAGACACTCAGAGACACAAAGACTCAGAGACACAAAGATACAAAAACTCAGACACTCAGAGACACAAAGACACAAAAACTCAGACACTCAGAGACACAAAGACTCAGAGACTCAAAGACACAAAAACTCAGACACCCAGAGACAAAATGACGCAGAGACTCAAAGACACAAAGACTCAGAGACACAAAGACACAAAAACTCAGACACTCAGAGACACAAAGACTCAGAGACTCAACGACACAAAAACTCAGACACTCAGAGACACAAAGACACAAAAACTCAGACACTCAGAGAGGCAAGGACTCTAAGATTTAGAGAGGAAGTCACACATTCTACTCTTCATCCTCCTCCTCCTCCTCCTTGTTACCTGTCAACCTCACACACAGCTGAGAGGAAGGTCAATGAGAGTGAGGTCAAGCAGAGAAATGAAGAACGAGAGAGAGAGAGAGAGACAGGTGAAGGAGTGATGGAGAGACACACACATATTTCTCCTCTTTTAATTAGCTCCTCCTCTTCTCTCTGTCAATAAATCTCTCTTTTCTTCTCTCACCTTCTCCTTCTTCACTCTTTCTATCTGGATATTATTTCTCTGTCTTTGCATCAGAGGACGAGACGCGAGAGTGTCCTCTGGGACAAAGACAGACAAATCTGTAACACAAACGCACACACAGAAACACACACACACACACACACACACAACACAGTTACGTACTGCAGGAGAGAACTGACAATGTTCAAATAAAACAGATGACAACTTCCTGTCTGACCCTCCACAATAAAAGCACAATCAACTTGTTATGCTGTTATTATCCTGGTTCTGTCCCCAACACACACACATTTGTGATGGCTCTTTGTGTGTGTGTGTGTGTGTGTGTGTGTGTGTGTGTGAGAGAGCGAGCGAGCGCAGACAAACAACGTCAGATATTCTTTTCACGTCTCCATCCTGAGCTCCTCAGGGTTATAAATACTGCGTGTGTGTGTGTGTGTGAGATGCCACACAGAGGACAGTGACAGTTGTAGAATAATAAAATCATGACATCAGTATTAATTGTCGGCTGATGAGAGTTTTTCTATGTAAGAAAATATAACAGAGCTCAGAGTTACTGTGTGACGTGTAACATATGATGTCAGTGTCACGACAGAAGAGACTGAACCACGTGTTCATACATCAGCGTCTGTTCTCTCCAGATACATCATTCAGCAGAATATCAAGTGTAATAACAATAAATAATAATAATGTTGATCCTGTCTTCTTTTGTGTGAAAGTGTAGAATAAAAAATATAAAATGATGTTCTGTGTGAAAATGGTTGAGGATTATTTTGGTGCAGTGACGCTGGCGTGAAATCAAATCCCATCACAGGTTGCCACTGAGCTTCAAATCTTTGAAGATGTTTCCTTTATTAAAAATGAGTTTCAGGTGGAGACACACACACACACACACACACGCATACTCAAACTGCACTGTTCACTTTGTCTCCTGTCCCCGGTGTGTGTGTGTATGTGTGTGACTGGTGTCTCAGGATAAAAAGCCTTCAGGCTACATTTGTAATTTTGATATCAAAACTAAAAGTAATAAATAAAAACCTCCATCGGCCTCAGTTGCTGTGAAATGACACGTTTGTCTGTGGGAAACTAAAAACTTCCCAACAACTGCAAAACACAGTCACTGGAAACAAGAGACACTGAAACAACAGTCACTGAAACAAGAGACACTGAAACAACAGTCACTGAAACAACAGTCACTGAAAACAACAGTCACTGAAAACAACAGTCACTGGAAACAACAGTCACTGAAACAACAGTCACTGAAACAACAGTCACTAGAAACAACAGTCACTGAAACAACAGTCAGTGGAAACAAGAGTCACTGAAACAGTCACTGAAAACAAGAGTCACTGAAACAACAGTCACTAGAAACAACAGACACTGGAAACAAGAGTCACTGAAACAACAGTCAGTGGAAACAAGAGTCACTTGAAACAAGAGTCACTGGAAACAAGAGTCACTGGAAACAAGAGTCACTGAAAACAAGAGTCACTGAAACAAGAGTCACTGGAAACAACAGTCACTGAAACAAGAGTCACTGGAAACAAGAGTCACTGGAAACAACAGTCACTGAAAACAAGAGTCACTGAAACAACAGTCACTGAAACAACAGTCACTTAAACAAGAGTCACTGGAAACAAGAGTCACTGGAAACAAGAGTCACTGAAACAACAGTCACTGGAAACAAGAGTCACTGGAAACAAGAGTCACTGAAACAAGAGTCACTGGAAACAACAGTCAGTGAACCAAGAGTCACTGGAAACAACAGTCACTTGAAACAAGAGTCACTGGAAACAACAGTCACTGGAAACAAGAGTCACTGAAACAAGAGTCACTGGAAACAACAGTCAGTGAAACAAGAGTCACTGGAAACAAGAGTCACTGAAACAAGAGTCACTGGAAACAACAGTCAGTGAAACAAGAGTCACTGGAAACAACAGTCACTTGAAACAAGAGTCACTGGAAACAACAGTCACTGGAAACAACAGTCAGTGAAACAAGAGTCACTGGAAACAACAGTCAGTGAAACAAGAGTCACTGGAAACAAGAGTCACTTGAAACAGTCACTTGAAACAAGAGTCACTGGAAACAAGAGTCACTGGAAACAACAGTCACTTGAAACAAGAGTCACTGGAAACAACAGTCACTGGAAACAAGAGTCACTGAAACAAGAGTCACTGAAACAAGAGTCACTGGAAACAAGAGTCACTGGAAACAACAGTCACTGAAACAAGAGTCACTGGAAACAAGAGTCACTGGAAACAACAGCCAGTGAAACAAGAGTCACTGGAAACAAGAGTCACTGAAACAAGAGTCACTGGAAACAACAGTCAGTGAAACAAGAGTCACTGGAAACAAGAGTCACTGAAACAAGAGTCACTGGAAACAAGAGTCACTGAAACAAGAGTCACTGGAAACAACAGTCAGTGAAACAAGAGTCACTGGAAACAACAGTCACTTGAAACAAGAGTCACTGGAAACAACAGTCACTGGAAACAACAGTCAGTGAAACAAGAGTCACTGGAAACAACAGTCAGTGAAACAAGAGTCACTGGAAACAAGAGTCACTTGAAACAGTCACTTGAAACAAGAGTCACTGGAAACAAGAGTCACTGGAAACAACAGTCACTTGAAACAAGAGTCACTGGAAACAACAGTCACTGGAAACAAGAGTCACTGAAACAAGAGTCACTGAAACAAGAGTCACTGGAAACAAGAGTCACTGGAAACAACAGTCACTGAAACAAGAGTCACTGGAAACAAGAGTCACTGGAAACAACAGCCAGTGAAACAAGAGTCACTGGAAACAAGAGTCACTGAAACAAGAGTCACTGGAAACAACAGTCACTGGAAACAAGAGTCACTTAAACAAGAGTCACTGGAAACAAGAGTCACTGAAACAAGAGTCACTGAAACAAGAGACACTGGAAACAAGAGTCACTTAAACAAGAGTCACTGGAAACAAGAGTCACTGGAAACAAGAGTCACTGAAACAAGAGACACTGGAAACAACAGTCAGTGAAACAAGAGTCACTGGAAACAACAGTCACTTGAAACAAGAGTCACTGGAAACAACAGTCACTTGAAACAAGAGTCACTGGAAACAACAGTCAGTGAAACAAGAGTCACTGGAAACAACAGTCAGTGAAACAAGAGTCACTGGAAACAAGAGTCACTTGAAACAGTCACTTGAAACAAGAGTCACTGGAAACAAGAGTCACTGGAAACAACAGTCACTTGAAACAAGAGTCACTGGAAACAACAGTCACTGGAAACAAGAGTCACTGAAACAAGAGTCACTGGAAACAACAGTCACTGGAAACAAGAGTCACTAAAACAAGAGTCACTGGAAACAACAGTCACTGAAACAAGAGTCACTGGAAACAACAGCCAGTGAAACAAGAGTCACTGGAAACAAGAGTCACTGAAACAAGAGTCACTGGAAACAACAGTCACTGGAAACAAGAGTCACTGAAACAAGAGTCACTAAAACAAGAGTCACTGGAAACAAGAGTCACTGAAACAAGAGTCACTGAAACAAGAGTCACTGGAAACAACAGTCACTGGAAACAAGAGTCACTGAAACAAGAGTCACTGGAAACAAGAGTCATTGAAACAAGAGTCACTGAAACAAGAGTCACTGAAACAAGAGTCACTGAAACGACAGTCACTGAAAGTGTCTCTCACACACACACACACACACATAGACACACTCACTCTCACACACAGAGTTTTTTCCTCCTCAGGCAGAAAAATAACCTGAAACTTTACTTTTATTTCATGACTTTTACATATTTTAATGTCTTTCTCCCACAGTGACTCAGCACTGAAGTGTCTCTGTTCCTCAGAGGACGTTGGACGCCGTCGTGTCCCCGGGACGATCGTGTGAAGAACGAGGAAGAACACATTAAACAAAGACACCAGTGAGAGACAGAATCAAGGTGTGGTTTTATGGACTATTTTATTATATTATTATTATATCTTTAGATATATATATACCTCAGATTATTTCACATGTGTCTGCTTGTGATAATCTGGTGGGCGGAGATTTTTTTTTTATGAAAAAGGCCCCTGTAGTCCTGATCCTGTAGTCCTGATCCTGTCCTCACTTTAATCAGAGCTCAGTATAGTTATAATCTTACAGAAAGTGATTGTGTCTGATTATGTGACTGTAATTCTATTATTATTTTAAATAAATGAGATTACAGACACACACACACACCTACAGTCGATTTAGAGTGCCCAGTGTGTGTGTGTGTATGTGCGCGCTGCAGCTTCATTTGTCCTTTTCTTCTCTCTCTCTCTCTCTCTCCCTCTATCTCACCTCCCTCCCTCCCCTCTCTTTCTCATATTTATTTCATAGCTGACAGACTTGAGAGTCCTCAGCCCTGAAGGCGAATGAAAGGCTGAATTTCCACATGCATTATTCTCACGTCGAGTCACCGCGGGGCTTGTTACAGCCCGCAATGCCCCGCGGCGCCTGATGACACGGCCGATGCATGCTGGGAGTATGAAAAAACCCCACAGAGAACAATGTTCATATTCAGTGTGTTCAGAGATGTGTGATGGTTAGCGAACATGAACGTATATGAACATGAACGTACATGAACGTACATGAACGTGTATGAACATGAACGTACATGAATGTAGATGAACGTATATGAACATGAACGTACATGAACGTACATGAATGTGTATGAACATGAACGCACATGAATGTAGATGAACGTATATGAACATGAACGTACATGAACGTGTATGAACATGAACGCACATGAATGTAGATGAACATGAATGTACATGAACGTATATGAACATGAACGTACATGAATGTACATGAACGTGTATGAACATGAACGTACATGAATGTAGATGAACATATATGAACATGAACGTACATGAACGTGTATGAACATGAACGCACATGAATGTAGATGAACATGAATGTACATGAACGTACATGAACGTGTATGAACATGAAGGTATATGAACATGAATGTATATGAACATGAATGTACATGAATGGATATGAACATGAACGTATATGAACGTACACAAACGTATATGAACATGAACGTACATGAAGGTATATGAACATGAACGTACATGAACGTATATGAACATGAACGTACATGAAGGTATATGAACATGAACGTATATGAACATGAACGTACATGAAGGTATATGAACATGAACGTACATGAACGTATATGAACATAAACGTACATGAACGTATATGAACATGAACGTACATGAACGTATATGAACATGAACGTACATGAACGTACATGAACGTATATGAACGTACATGAACGTATATGAACATATATGAACATGAACGTACATGAACATATATGAAGATGAACGTACATGAACATATATGAACATGAACGTACATGAAGGTATATGAACATGAACGTGATGTGACTGAGGGAGCGCTAGTGTGAACTAGAGTTGCACGATACCCACGGTACCCCGCGGGGCCCAATCGTAACGGTTCCTACTATACTAGAAGTTCTACACGACGGTACTACCGTGGATTACTATACTACCAGTGCCAGTTTTTGCTACATAGTGGCCGCCTCTACTCTCCTCCCGGCTTCTCACTGCATGCTACTCCCTTGTAAACAAACCCACATTGTAACTACTGCAACCCAACGACACAGCTGCTGAATGATTGGCTGTTTGCTTGTTACTGGTGACGTCCTGGGATACGATAGGCTGTTTCTGCACGCTGGGTCCGCCCCTCTGTTAGCTGATTGGCTGTTCGTGTGTTTCTGCCGGCAAGAACGAACTCCATGAAGACAGCTACGCTTCGATAGAAATTTGTTTCAAAACAAACAACAAGCAAAAGTTCGGTCTCGCCCAGACGCGTGCTCGGCGTGGCACTCAGCATGGCAGAAGCACCGAGCCCGAGCGGCGAGTCTGCCACGGCAGCGTCGTCAGTGGCACCGCTAACTTTGCTCAAAAAAAAACAAACACCAAAAGTCACATTTGGAACAATTTTGGCTTTAAACGAGGCACAGACGGTAAAGCAATAGACGATGGCCGTCCACTGTGCAGGCGCTGCCACCAAGCTATAGGAGCCAAAGGAGGGAACACGTCCAACCTCATAAAACACCTGCAGTGTCGTCACACACATTTATATGTCGAGTACCAGGTTAGTATTGGCTAATATTAGGCTATATGCTCCGTGTACAGGCTGAGGAATGACGAGTTAAAGGATGTCAAAGAATAAAGCACATAGAAAAGCCATAAAAATATAGTTTTCACAGGGAATCAGTTCCTGTTTATTGTATTTTGTTCTCTATGGTTTATTATGTTGGAAAAGAAGCATTATTGTCAAATAGATTTTCTTTAAAAGACAGTGGATTTGTTATCCTAAGTTGATTATTTATATTAGTTAAACATAAATTAATGTGCAAAAGAAACTGAATGATTATATATATACGTATGTATATATGTGTATTTATATATGTACACATAAATATATATTTATATTTTATATATGTATATATGTATTATATATATATGTGTTATATGTTTATCATGCACCAAACAACATTATAAGTTATTAATAAGTATTTATAACTTGTACAAATACATTGCAGATCATAAAAATAATAATAATCAAAAAAGGCTGCAGTGTCGCGATACTACCCGGAACCGTGATACTTTGTCTGGTATAGTAATGTGGTTACTCATTTTGGTATCGTGACAACTCTAGTGTGTATGCAGCAACAGAGCAGGGGCGGGTGGAGACACGGTAGAATTCACTGTTTCCTGTGTGCAGTCGCCTCGCTTTACTCGCGCAGTGTGACTGTTGACTCCGTCTGTCTCCACTGAAAACCAACCATGTGGTCAAGTCTCACGAGATTTGGATCAATGTAAAGATTTTATCAATCAATATCAGTTCTTTTCAAATGAAGATCAATCCTGTGAACTCAGTGTCTCTCTGCTGATGATAAACACAGACGTACATGTCCTGCAGTAACCATGGCAACACATCATTCACTTTGTTATACACTATTTAAATTCACACTGTGATCAAACATCAAAGAGTGAATATTTCCAGCAGAGGTCAGTGCAGGGAGCGATTCATCTATTATTGAGCTTCTGACCCAGTTACACACACACACACACACACAGATGGATAGCCAATCAGAGCGCTTAGTCCTCAGACAGTGACTGATGATACCGTCTGCTGGCCTGTGTGAGGCGCTAATGAGCCTCTTTAATCACTGAGCAGCGGAGAGGAGGAGGAAGACTTTTACTGCAACACCAGCAACAGGAAGTGGTTTTTCAGAAGATTTCAGTTCACACCAACATCAATCATGTGACTGTAAACATCAGAGGATAAAATGATAAAGATGTAATGATAATAAAATGATAACAATAATAAAATGCTAAAGATGATAAAATGATAAAGATGACAAAGATGATAAAATGATAAAGATGATAAATTGATAAAGATGATAAAATGATAAAGATGGTAAAGATGATAAAGATAATAAAATGATAAAGATGATAAAATGCTAAAGATGTAATGATAATAAAATGATAACAATAATAAAATGATAAAGATGATAAAATGATAAAGTTGTTAAAGATGATAAAAGCTTGCTCAGTATTTATTAGTGAGAGGATCTTCAGTAGAATGTGATTCAGAGGGAAGCGACTCCCTGCTGAGCTCTCATACTCAGACGCAGAGCTATTAATCATGTGTTCACAGAGGTGTCACTCACACACAATCACACTCACACACACAGAAGAAATACAGAAATTGGAAAATAAACCTGGAAACAGAAAACTCTCAGAGACGTGTGTGTGTGTGTGTGTGTGTGTGTGTGGTCCACAGATGTGGGTCACTGTGAGTTAGTGGAGTAATGACATCATTGATCAGACGTGGATTTTAGGTCACAGACGTTTGAACGACTGCAGGAGTTTAACGAGCCATCAATCACAGCAACGAGAGCAGAGCTGCTCAGTCACAGGAGGAGGAGGTGCACTTGATTTGCTTACCTTTACAGTCCAGCAGGAGGAGAAGCAGGAGGAGGAGGAGCCAGCACCACAGGAATAAACCGAGAAGAGAAAGAGAGAAAAATCTTTGTTAGAAAGAAAAATGTTTCCAGTTAAAATATGAAAACGTGAGTTGAAGAAAAATAATGAGATGAAATGAATATTTTGATCGCAATGATCACAAATTTAACACAAATTTGAAAAAGCATCCATAAGAATCATCTTAGACGTTCATTCAGAGATTCATCAAACACATGATTCATTCATTCATTCAAGGTAAAGGGATGTCATTTAACAGCAGCAAAGATTAGTTTATAATAAATAATCTTAATGAACCTTCAGAGAAAACAAAGAACCTGAAACTGTGTTTTGTTGTGACAGGGTGAATTACTGTGTGTCAGTTTATTATACTATATCAGTCAGTCAGTCATCATCTACCGCTTTATCCTCCACCAGAGGGTCGCGGGGGTGCTGTGCCAATCTCAGCTACATCGGGCGATAGGCGGGGCGATGGGCGGGGCGGTAGGCGGGGTCACACCCTGGACAGTTGGCCAGAGACAAACAAGCATTCACTCTCACACTCACTCCTATGGTCAATTTGGAGTGTCCAATTTTACCTAATCCCCACATTGCATGTTTTTGGACTGTGGGAGGAAGCCGGAGAACCCGGAGAGAACCCACGCACACACGGGGAGAACATGCAAACTCCATGCAGAAAGGCCCTTGTTCCAACCGGGGCTCGAACTGCTGCAAGGCGAGAGTGCTAACCACTACACCACCATGTGGCCCATTATACTATATATTTGTTTTAATTAAAACAATGAATCCATTTGTTGTTTGTTTCAGAAAATATTGATCAGCGTTTGTCAAACTCAAATGAAGCAAAGAAAACAGGAAATATTCACATTTAAGAAAAATGACACAAACTGATTTGAATTATTTAAATAACCAAAAAAACAATGTGTGTGTGTGTGTGTGTGGCTGTTGTCCCTCCCACTGTGTTCATGAATCAGCTGTTCATTTGTTATATTAATCGTTCACCAGTAGGGGGCAGCTGTAATTGGCGTCCTGCGGCCGCTAATGTGTGCTGCGTCATCAGGAAGCACCGCGTCCATGGAGACAAGGACGTTTGTCAGCAGTAAAGGTCGATGACCTCACAGGAAACATGTCCTTTGTCCTTTAACAAAATAAAAGCATATTTTCCACTAAAACTGATTATTGTTCAAACTCTAATCACTGATGGACGACACGAGGAAAAACTGATTTATCCACTTACGTCAGTCTAAGTCTCTAATATCTACTTCACATGTTCACGTCTTTATCTCACTGTTACACAGACAACAGGAAACTAAAGTTTATAAACCACTCACTCTCCCACACCAAACCTCACAGAGAAAATCAGTGATTTTAACATCACACACACAGGAGTTGTTGATCCACTGCTGCCGCCATCACTAAGTTCTAATGTCTGATTTAGTAAAATTCAGCATTTGAAATAATTCAATTAGACTTAACTCAGTGACACAAAGTGACCACACGAGGCAGCAGAGGACCAGCAGCTCCTGTCTCCCTGCAGCTAAAATCACTGGTTTTCTCTATGGGCTTTGGCAGGAGCAGCTGCTGCTTCACTGTCAGTTTGTTCCCGTTTATGGAGTCTGGGTTCAGTGAAAACAACAGGAGGTTCATTCTCAGCACGGCAGAGGAAGACACACACAACACCAGCAGCATCAGCAGCAGCAGCAGAAACAACCAGCAGCAGCAGAAACAACAGCACCAGCAGCAGCAGCAGCAGAAACAACCAGCAGCAGCAGAAACAGCAGCAGCAGCAGAAACCAGCAGCAGCAGCAGCAGCAGCAGCAGCAGCAGCAGAAACAACCAGCAGCAGCAGCAGTGGCAGAAACCAGCAGCAGCAGCAGCAGCAGAAACAACCAGCAGCAGCAGCAGTGGCAGAAACCAGCAGCAGCAGCAGCAACAACAACAGCAGCAGCAGCAGCAGCCTCACAGCTCACTCAAAACACAACCACCATGTCATTTAGGAAAAAGCTGCTGATAATGTGAAGGGCAGAATGATAGTCTGCGGCAAGAGGTGGTCAACACACACACACACACACACACACACACACACACACTTACCCAGGCATGAACACAAACTGAAGTGCAGATGGCAGCATAATCATTTTCACCAGGCTGTAAATGGACAGTGCTGGACAGTAAGTGTGTGTGTGAGAAGGGTAATTGGCAGAGGTGCTGCATTGTTACCGTGGAAACATTCAGAATAATTATATCTGGGACACAAGACTCAGTGTTTGTGAGAAGCACTTTTTATAGAAACTCTGACTTTAATAATACAGAAGATGATCTACGACACATACGTGTACGACACACGTAAACACGCTAATGACACGTGTACGACACACGTAAACACACTAATGACACGTGTACGACACACGTAAACACGCTAATGACACGTGTACGACACACGTAAACACGTTAATGACACTTGTACGACACACGTAAACACACTAATGACACGTGTACGACACACGTAAACACGCTAATGACACGTGTAGGCCACACGTAAACACGCTAATGACACGTGTACGACACACGTAAACACGTTAATGACACGTGTATGACACACATAAACACACTAATGACACGTGTACGACACACGTAAACACGCTAATGACACGTGTATGACACACGTAAACACACTAATGACACGTGTACGACACACGTAAACACACTAATGACACGTGTACGACACACGTAAACACGCTAATGACACGTGTATGACACACGTAAACACGTTAATGACGTGTACGACACACGTCAACACGTTTAATGACATGTGTACGACACACGTCAACACGATAATGACACGTGTACGACACATAAACACACTAATGACACACGTAAACACGTTAATGACATGTGTACGACACACGTCAACACGATAATGACACGTGAACGACACACGTAAACACACTGACACGTGTACGACACATAAACACACTAATGACACACGTAAACACGTTAATGACATGTGTACGACACACGTAAACACGTTAATGACATGTGTACGACACACGTAAACACACTAATGACTCGTGTATGACGTACGTAAACACGTTTATGACATGTGTACGACACACGTCAACACGATAATGACACGTGTACGGCACACATAAACACTCTAATGACACGTGTACGACACATAAACACACTAATGACACGTGTACGACACATAAACACACTAATGACACGTGTACGACACGTAAACACGTTAATGACATGTGTACGACACACGTAAACACACTAATGACAAGTGTATGACACACGTAAACACACTAATGACAAGTGTATGACACACGTAAACACACTAATGACACGTGTACGACACACGTAAACACACTAATGACACGTGTACGACAAAACACACTAATGACACGTGTATGACACACGTAAACACACTAATGATATGTGTAAGACACACGTAAACACACTAATGACACGTGTACGACACACATAAACACACTAATGACACGTGTACGACACACATAAACACACGCATGACACGTGTACGACACACGTAAACACGCTAATGACACATGTACGACACACGTAAACACGCTAATGACACGTGTACGACACACGTAAACACGCTAATGGCATGTGTACGACACGCGTAAACACACTAATGACATGTGTACGACACACATAAACACACTAATGACACGTGTACTACACATGTAAACACACTAATGACACGTGTACGACACACGTAAACACACTAATGACACACGTAAACACGTTAATGACACGTGTAGGACAGAAACGTAAAGAGAAGACATGTAAAGAGAAGACACGTGAATGAAGCCGCGGTCGTTCTCTGAAGTTGATCCTGACATTAACAGTTTTTTATTTACATTAACACAACGTTTTGATGTTGTAAATATATCTGCAGAGGCTCCTCCCCCCGCTCCTCCCGTGACTTCCTGTCAGAGTCTTTGAGCTGTTCTTCTGTGGGAGTTCCCACTGCACAGCAACGCTTTCATTTATTCTTTTAACTGTCAACAACTGGACTGAAGACGAGAAGACGAGAGACTCCAGAGATGAAAGGAGAGAGCGAGACACTCATAGATGAAGAGCATGTTGACCTCTGTGACCTCAGCTTTTTATTTTTATTACATGCTGTCAACAAAGCTTTAACATCCAAACCACCTGACCTTTAACCAGTGAAACAACCAGTGAAACCAACCAGTGAAACCAACCAGTGAAACCAACCAGTGAAACAATTAGTGAAACTAACCAGTGAAACTAACCAGTGAACCAACCAGTGAAACTAACCAGTGAAACCAACCAGTGAAACAATTAGTGAAACTAACCAGTGAAACTAACCAGTGAACCAACCAGTGAAACCAGTGTAACCAACCGGTGAAACTAACCAGTGAAACCAACCAGTGAAACCAACCAGTGAAACCAACCAGTGAAACAACCAGTGAAACCAACCAGTGAAACCAACCGGTTAAACCAGTGAAACTAACCAGTTAAACCAGTGAAACCAACCAGTGAAACTAACCAGTGAAACCAACCAGTTAAATCAGTGAAACTAACCAGTGAAACCAGTGAAACCAACCAGTGAAAACAACCAGTGAAACAATTAGTGAAACTAACCAGTGAAACTAGCCAGTGAACCAACCAGTGAAACTAACCAGTGAAACCAACCAGTGAAACAATTAGTGAAACCAACCAGTGAAACAATTAGTGAAACTAACCAGTGAAACTAACCAGTGAACCAACCAGTGAAACCAGTGTAACCAACCGGTGAAACTAACCAGTGAAACCAACCAGTGAAACCAGTGAAACTAACCAGTGAAACCAACCAGTGAAACAACCAGTGAAACCAACCAGTGAAACCAACCAGTTAAACCAGTGAAACTAACCAGTTCAACCAGTGAAACCAACCAGTGAAACTAACCAGTGAAACCAACCAGTTAAATCAGTGAAACTAACCAGTGAAACCAGTGAAACCAACCAGTTAAATCAGTGAAACTAAGCAGTTAAACCAGTGAAACTAACCAGATAAACCAACCAGTGAAACAAAAATCACTCTGCTGCCTCGTGTGGTCACTTTGTGTCACTGAGGTCAATCTGAATAAAGGATGTTAAACACAGAAGTAACAAAATATGACATTTGAACTTAGTGATGGAGGCAGCAGTGCGTGTGTGTGTGAGAGTGTGTGTGTGTGTGTGGGGGGGGAGTGAGTGGGTTACAAAGTGACACAATAATGATCAGTAAGGAATCAGTGATCAATAATCACTAATATCACACATGTTGCTTACTGAAGCTTTAAATGGAAAACAAACACTGACTTTCCAAAGACAAAAGTGAAGGATTTCCATCGTCACCATAGCGACGGAGTGTGAGGATCATTCCTGCTGTATACAATAATAATCACTATTATCATCATGGATTAAAAGGTTAAAATGATCCTCATCAGCTCTTCAGGCCGATCATTCAAACTGTTTTAAATAAAGTTTAATCAAAGCGCTGACAGTGAGTCGACCTCGCCTCAGGCTCCGCCCACGGCCGCAGAGCCTCGTGTTGTGAACGCAGCGCTAATCGCGGCGTCTTTGTTTTCCAGTCAAAGAGCAGCCACTCGCTCACTGACCTCCTGTGGTGCATTGTGGGTAACACTCCGCTCTAATAACAGCTAATGCTCGGCACGCGGCCTCCACTCAGCGGGCTGCGTTCACCACGGGAGGCGTTTCAGACGCGCTCCACAGCAGGACGCGTCAGCGCAGGCAACGTTCAAGAGGAGTGATGGTAAATTACAGCTCCGCCTGTGAGACCACGCTGAGCTTCACTGAAAGTGCTGCAGAACATAAACTTTTAAATGTGCCGTAAAATCAGCCGAGGTGAACGCTGCGTTCAGGAGCTCAGATGTTGTTCAATCACAAACAGAGTTCAGGTCAGCACAAACACAAGAGGCAGTCAAAGTGCTGCTGAATGTTCACATGAGGGAAGCAAAGGTCAACTGAGGTGCGTTCAACGACAGAGAGGACGGGGAGTGTGTGTGTGTGTGTGTGTGTGTGTGTGAGCAGATCAGGGTGCGTTCGAGAAGCTGAATCTAATTAATGGAACCACAGATAAACCACAGGGCACGTTCAACAGGAACAGGTGCTGAATGTTGTAAAAATCAGCCAAGATGAACCGATGCTGCGTTCAAGGGACAGGTGGTAAACGTTGTAAACTGCAAACCCGGAGGCTTCGCAACAGAAGCGACGTCACGACCTGTCGCCACAAACAAGCTGCATTCAACAAAATAAACGCTGCACACTTTTAAACGGGAGCTGCGTTCAAAGACGTGAAACATGAGCGCCAGGGCGGTGCGTTCAAAACACACACACACACACAATGTCACCTTTTTGTCACTTGTGCTTTTCAAATCCTTTGTTCATGTTTAACTCAGTGACACAAAGTGTCCTCACGAGGTTTAGTGTGGGAGAGTGAGTGGTTTACAAACTTAAGTTTCCTGTTTGAAAAGTCTGTGTAACAGTGAGATAAAGACGTGATCATGTGACGCTCTCTCTCAGTCAGTCTGTCTCTCTCTCACACTCTCTCCCTCTCTCTCTCAGTCTGTCTGTCTGTCTCTCAGTCTGTCTGTCTGTCTCTCTCACACTCTCTCCCTCTCTCTCAGTCAGTCTGTCTGTCTCTCACACTCTCTCCCTCTCTCTCTCAGTCAGTCTGTCTGTCTCTCACACTCTCTCCCTCTCTCTCAGTCAGTCTGTCTGTCTCTCAGTCTGTCTCTCTCTGTCTCACAGACATTAATCTCAGGAGGACGAGTCAGTTAAATAAAGGTTAAGTAGATAAAACAAATGTGTCCTTGGTGACATCTTTGCCCATTAAATGTAAATGGAGAATTAGCAACTCCTCAGCTCCTCCTACTCAGCTCTACCTCCTCAACTCCTCCTCCTCAGCTCTACCTCCTCAACTCCTCCTCCTCAGCTCCTCCTCCTCAGCTCCTCCTCTTCTTCTTGTCAGGGATAAACTGCTTGTGACCAACTCATGGCTCGATGAGACTCTAACTGTGCCACACGGCTCTGAGCATCATGTTACTGGGTAATTAAAGCATGCACACACACACACACACACGCACACACACACACACACACACGCACACACACGCACACGCACACAGACAGACACACACACGCACGCACACACACACACATAGGCA
>NC_081154.1:20044950-20089094 GCF_958295425.1 Solea solea
GGCATGTAGGTACAGCAATCAGAAAATATTATGAAAAATCAACAAGTAAATGAGTCACCTAAATCAATGAAAACATCAATCCCAAACATACACACAGCAAGACGACAAGGTGCTCGTTAGACAGTGAACACTTAGAACAAAGTCACCAAGACCGACTAGGCTGACCTGGGAAAACCACCAAGCAAGGAGGATGACATCATGGGCCCAATATGCTGCAAGTAAGGGTCCCACACCCTATACAAAGCATCTATTTTAGAGTGAATCATACATGTGATATATTCACTAGGAACGCAGTCCATAACAATATTGTGCCATGATTTTTTTGTCGGAGCAACATTCTTGGAGTTGTTGAAATCCTAGCAGCAGCGACCCGGGGCTCCTGTTTGGGTCCGGTTTGGGTGCGAGGGTGCGGTGGACTCTCTCCAGCTTTCTGCGGCCAGCCTTTGTGGTCAGCGTAAGGACGCGGGTAAAACTCCAACGGCTGCCCAGTCTCCGTATCCTCCACCAGGCCGGCGACACGAATGTTTAGGCGCCTGTTGTAGTTCTCAGGTATGTCCAAACTCTCCGTTAGGGCGCGGACCTTCTTCTCCAGCTCCACCAACCTCGGCTCTTGCACTTCGGCAGAGCTACCAGTAGCCTAGTCTCAGCTTCGTCCAGCCGCTTGCTAGCGGCCTGGAGCTCCGTAGCATGCTTGTGGATGGTCTCGGCCAGAGCGCTAAATGTTGTCATGGATAACTTTAATAATGTTGGAAGTCATTACGCTCAGAGCTTTAGCGAAGGGCAGGGTCGAGCCCGTCTGCGGTATCCAATTCGGTCTGGCCGCCATCTTGTATGTCGTCGCCGGGCTCAGAGGAGGCGTCTTTTTTGTCTTTATTTCCTCTGGTTCTTCCCACTGTGGCCAAAATGCTTCTAAGGGCATAGCCTGTTATGTTCACAACAAGAACGTCATGCAGCGCCATCACGTGACCCCCCTCTCTCTGAGGTTTGATGTGGGAGAGCAGGTGGATTTTTGAAATAAAAGCTGGTGTTTGTGTTTAGAAAAAAGAGAGAAACATGGTCTTGGGTGGTGTTCAGATTGTGGTGATGGTGCCACCTTCCTCCTCCTCCTCCTCCTCCTCTTCTTTTCTTGCTCTCTGTATAAATAGCAGCGTTGGAGGCATTTTGAAATGAGCTCAGCTTGGCCTGTTCTGCTGGCTGCAGCGGATTCATCCATTATGTAGAGACTTCACACACACACACACACACACACACACACACACACACACTCACACCTCGTCTCTGTGGAGTCTCTCTGAGCTGAACCTCGCGTCTCGATGTCGTGTTTTTCTTCACAAGCTGCTGCGGCACCAGAGTGAATATTTGTGGTCAGGGGTCAGAGGTCGCCTACTTTCAAACATCGAGAAAAAATAACTAAGGATAAGAGAGCGAGAGGAGGGAGAGGAGCAAACATAAACAGTGTGTTTAATCTTTGGTTTTTACCCTCAGAGCAAACAGAGTCAGGGCGGCTGCTGGGCTTTGTTTACTCAGGCTCTGCAGGGAGCACACAATTCCCACAATGCACCTGGACTCAGACGCTGTGTCCAGAATAATCCAGTTTCCTGATAATGACGGGCACCTTTCTTTTAATCTCTTCCCTCCCTGACATGTTTGTAAACCGCTCACTCTCCCACACCAAACCTCAGAGAGAAAACCAGGAGCTGCTGCTGCTCCTCTGCTGCCTCGTGTGGTCACTTTGTGTCACTGAGTCTAAATGAATTATTTCAAAAGCTGAATTTTACTAAATCTAAATCTAGATTTTCTCTCTGAGGTTTGGTGTGTGAGAGTGAGTGTTTTCCTGTGCTTTTTTAAGTAATTTATTCCATTTTGTTGTGTGAGTGAAGTCTTTAAGTCGTTAAGTTCACTTTAGACACTGACAGGAAACAACAAACCAGACGTTTACTTTGTTGTTTCTGCTGAAAATAACTTCTGTAAGGACGACATCGTCACTGATTGGCTGCTCGAAAATCACATGAGACAAATAACATGACAATAAGAAACAATGAGATGACACACACACACACACACACACACACACACAGATTCCATGCTCTGGTGCGTTCACTGACTCTACTGAGATTCAGACATCAGATAAGAGAGTAAATTTCCTCTGCACGTCAAAGTGTGTGTGCATGCGTGTGTGTGCATGCGTGTGTGTGCATGCGTGTGTGTGTGTGTGTGATGTAAAAATCACTGGTTTTCTCTCTGAGGTTTGGTGTGTGTGTGTGTGTGTGTGTGTGTGTGTGTGTGATTTTAAAATCACTGGTTTTCTCTCTGAGGTTTGGTGTGTGTGTGTGTGTGTGTGTGTGTGTGTGTGCGTGCGTGCGTGCGTGCGTGCGTGCGTGCGTGCGTGCGTGCGTGCGTGCGTGCGTGCGTGTGTGTGTGTGTGCGTGCGATGTTAAAATCACTGAGGGTTGGTGTGGAGAGTCTTCCTTCCTCTCCATGTTTTCCTCTCTCTTGTTTTGCTGCTTGTATTTTTTTTCCAGTTCTTAATTAATTTGCTTAATCTCGTCACACTTGATGTTAACATGTAATAACGTGTAATTGTGTGTGCTGTTGTTGTTGCGTGCGTGTGTGTGTGTGTGTGTGTGAAACATTAGCTGCTTCAGCTTCACAGTGGTGATGGATGATGTTTATGTTTCCACTGTTGATTAAAATAAAACAAGACAAATTGTGATTTTGTTTTTCTGGCTAAACAAAAAGCAAACAGAGGTTTGATGAAGTGAAAACAGCAGCTGCTGCTTGAGTTCAACTCATATTTAAAACTTTATACTGTGAGAGTCATGGTTTCAGTGTGTCTTTGTGTTAAATCTACAGAGTGAGTCTTTAATCAGACACGTGATCTTCATCCATCATGTTCACACACATCAATACGCTTCAAAACACGAACAATGTCGTCTTCCAACGTCCCAGCGATCCCATCTCATTCAGCCTGTGGTATTTGGATGCTGTCTCCATGGTAACCACAGCTGTCCATTCTTCTCTGTCTATTTATCTTGTGAATCGCCCGGCACTCGTTTCAGTTTCCACTCTCACAGCAGCTTCAGCAGCAGGAGCTTCAGCAGCAGGAGCTTCAGCAGCAGGAGCTTCAGCAGCAGGAGCTTCAGCAGCAGCTTCAGCAGCAGCTTCAGCAGCAGCATCATCAGGAGCTTCAGCAGCAGCTTCAGCAGCAGCATCAGCAGGCGCTTCAGCAGCAGCTTCAGCAGCAGCATCAGCAGGCGCTTCAGCAGCAGCTTCAGCAGCAGCTTCAGCAGGAGCTTCAGCAGCAGCAGCAGCAGCTTCAGCAGGAGCTTCAGCAGCAGCAGCAGCAGCTTCAGCAGGAGCTTCAGCAGCAGCAGCAGCAGCTTCAGCAGCAGCAGCAGCAGCTTCAGCAGCAGCAGCAGCAGCAGCAGCAGCAGCAGCCTCTCTGGTGACATTAGCTCTCAGTCTCCACATTAATGATGGAATCTAAAGTCCTTTGAAATCAAACCAATTACTTTAAAAACTATGATGTTCACGTCTTTATCTCACTGATACACAGACGTCTTCCACACACACACACACACACACACTGCTGCCTCCATCACTAAGTTCAAATGTCTGATTTTAATGAATTCAGCATTTGAAATATTTCATTTAGTGACAGTGACACACGTGACACAAAGTAACCACACGAGGCAGCAGAGGAGCAGCAGCTCCTGTGTGTGTGATGTTAAAATCACTGGTTTTCTTTCTTGACTTTGGTGTGGGAGAGTGAGCTGTTTACAGACGTGTGTCTAACAGTGAGATGAAGACGCGATCATGTGACGCAGATAAAGACGTGTGTCTAACAGTGAGATGAAGACGCGATCATGTGACGCAGATAAAGACGCGATCATGTGACGCAGATAAAGACGCGATCATGCGACGCAGATAAAGACGCGATCATGTGACGTAAAGACGTGATCATGTGACGCAGATGAAGACGCGATCATGTGACGCAGATAAAGACGTGTGTCTAACAGTGAGATGAAGACGCGATCATGTGACGCAGATAAAGACGCGATCATGTGACGCAGATAAAGACGCGATCATGCGACGCAGATAAAGACGCGATCATGTGACGTAAAGACGTGATCATGTGACGCAGATGAAGACGCGATCATGTGACGCAGATGAAGACGCGATCATGTGACGCAGATGAAGACGCGATCATGTGACGCAGATAAAGACGCGATCATGTGACGCAGATAAAGACGTGATCATGTGACGTAGATGAAGACGCGATCATGTGACGCAGATGAAGACGCGATCATGTGACGCAGATAAAGACGCGATCATGTGACGCAGATAAAGACGCGATCATGTGACGCAGATAAAGACGTGATCATGTGACGTAGATGAAGACGCGATCATGTGACGCAGATGAAGACGCGATCATGTGACGCAGATGAAGACGCAATCATGTGACGTAGATAAAGACGCGATCATGTGACGTAAAGACGTGATCATGTGACGCAGATGAAGACGCGATCATCTGACGCAGATGAAGACGCGATCATGTGACGTAGATGAAGACGCGATCATGTGACGCAGAT
The DNA here is from genome assembly GCF_958295425.1 of Solea solea. Taxonomy (NCBI): domain Eukaryota; kingdom Metazoa; phylum Chordata; class Actinopteri; order Pleuronectiformes; family Soleidae; genus Solea; species Solea solea. The sequence goes on from NC_081154.1 coordinate 20,049,543, forward strand.
GAAGACGCGATCATGTGACGTAGATAAAGACGCGATCATGTGACGTAAAGACCTACGTCACATGCTACTTCATGTGACGTAGATGAAGACGCGATCATGTGACGCAGATGAAGACGCGATCATGTGACGCAGATGAAGACGCGATCATGTGACGCAGATAAAGACGCGATCATGTGACGCAGATAAAGACGCGATCATGTGACGCAGATGAAGACGTGATCATGTGACGTAGATGAAGACGCGATCATGTGACGCAGATGAAGACATGATCATGTGACGCAGATAAAGACGCGATCATGTGACGCAGATGAAGACGCGATCATGTGACGTAGATGAAGACGCGATCATGTGACGCAGATGAAGACGCGATCATGTGACGCAGATAAAGACGCGATCATGTGACGCAGATAAAGACGCGATCATGTGACGTAGATGAAGACGCGATCATGTGACGCAGATGAAGACGCGATCATGTGACGCAGATAAAGACGCGATCATGTGACGCAGATAAAGACGCGATCATGTGACGTAGATGAAGACGCGATCATGTGACGCAGATGAAGACGCGATCATGTGACGCAGATAAAGACGCGATCATGTGACGCAGATAAAGACGTGATCATGTGACGCAGATAAAGACGCGATCATGTGACGTAGAGATCGCAGACTTAAACTGTCTTTTGTTACGTCTCTAAAACCATAATTGTGCCTCCTCCATGTCAGCGTCTCACTCAAACCAAACTAATCCTTGAACCTGCCACAGAAACAAGCGTGCCTGGATTAGCTCCATGCTACTCAGTCACATAAAGAGCTGTAAAATGACTTGATCAGTGACAGGAAGTGGCTCCGCTTTCACTGCAGCAAACACTTTTTGGTCTGAATGAAATATTTCAAATGCCAAATTTATTAAAATCAGACATTAGAACTTAATGATGGAGGCAGTGTGTGTGTGTGTGTGTGTGTGTGCGTGTGTGTGTGTGTGTGTGTGTGTGTGTGCGTGTGTGTGTGTGTGTGTGTGTGGGAGAGTGAGCGGTTTACAAAAGTCTGTGTAACAGTGAGATAAAAAGATAAAAACATCATCATGATAATAATCTTGTTGTGTTTCCAGTGAGATGACTGTGATGATCTCGCTCTGACTGAAGCTTCGTGTGTGTTTTTAGCTCAGAACAGAGCATTTAGTTTGACTTAGCGACTATTAAAACTCTAATCATGTTTAATGTGAACATAAGTGACGAGCTGTGCTGTAAAAACATGATTAAAGTGCACGTTTAATTAGATTTATTCATCGATGATGAGTCAGAGAGCAAAGCTTCATGGGTGCTGAAGACACTTTAACATCGTGATGTCACAGTGATGTCACAGTTTAACATGTTCAAACGAGGTTCTTCCTGACGATCGCAGATAAATCACATGGATGTCGATCAGTGTGATTGATTTGTCGCCATGGAGACAATCATAAACCTGATTAAAGCTGCACCTGGGGATTTTTACAGCGTCACATTATTAATATATACACAGTCCAGGGCTGGAGCTGCCGCTGCATTAAAGGACAATTCAGATAATCTGCCTTTAATAAATGATTATTCATTCATCCAGAAAAAACAAACTGATTTTAGTCACTTTTACTAATTATACTATTAGTATTATTAATATTACAATGTAAATATACATGTATAAAATATACATATGTACTCACATGTGTGTGGAGGGTAAAGACATTAATCTGAACGATTAAAAAGGCAAATGTTGAGCAGCAGAAGTGACGAGTGCAGCCTCCAGTGACTTATTTAACTTTTATATTGGAAATAATGAGGAAAGGTCAGAGACACACAACTCATCACAGTGTGTGTGTGTAAGTTACTACACACTGTTTTACTGCTTAACATCGTGTTCACACCAGAGATTCATCAAATCCTTTTTTAAAACTAATCTGTTATTTCTGCTTCAGTAGAAACGACTGAAGAGAATCTTAAAATAAAAACCACTGAGCCGAGAGTCTGAGACACACACACACACTCACGCACGCACGCACACACACACTCACGCACGCACGCGCACACACACACACAAACACAGTGAGTCTATTTCCTGTTAAACGTCAAACTTCAAATTAACCACCTCCCATAGAGAATAAAAAACGCTGAATGTCACAGTTTGGATGTTTGTAGTCAAGAAAATACACAAGCGCGCACACACACACACACGCGCGTGCGTGCACACACACACACGGAAACACACACAGTGTGAGCCTCATGTCTTTGTTCAGACCTGTCGTCGTTGACACGGACTTCTGCCATGAGTCACAGTGAGGATGTGTTTAGTGGTAAGTACTCTGCACACACACACACACACACACACACACAGACAGTCGCCATGGTTACCAACACAAACATGGTTTGCTTTAAAGTCACCGGTGAGAGAAAAGACGTCGACACCTTCCTTTGCTACTGTCCCCTGTGTGTGGTGGTGTACAATCAGAGTACTGTGCTGTGAGCGCCCCCTGCTGCTGAGAACCAGCCTGATTTTCACAGCGCGCGCGTGTCTGTGTGTGTGCATGTGTGTGTGCATGTGTGTGAGTATGTGCGTGTGTGCGTGTGTGTGTGTGTGCGTGTGGGTCAAGTTGTGCGTTTGATTTGTTCATTTGCTTCAGTGAGACGCAGACAAATGATTTACATGAAACAATAAGTGATTTCCAGTTTTTATGGGTGAGTCGAGATGAAGATGATGATGATTTGTGTGTTTCCATTGGCAGAATTAAATATAATTCTAAATATTTCAATATTTAATTGGAAACATTTAAATGTTTATTTTTGTATTGACACACGTCTTTAGTCATTTCTGTCGTATTTATTTAAATCTCTTCTGTTTTCAATCTTTTCTCCTATTTCTAATTTTGTCAAAACTTATCAAACTTTCCATGTCCAGGTGTGGGTGTGGTCTCGTGTGTGGGCGTGGTCAGACTGTGCTACAGTGAAGTGTAACATGAATAAATATGAAGCAGCAAACACTAGTCTGACTAAGGTCCAGCTCGCCTTAGTCAGACTAACGTACCTGGATCATGTGACTCATAGTGCGATTACTTCAAGAGAGCTGAGCCGATACTAGAGCGTGACGTTATCAGACTGACGGCCTCTGATTGGTCAAAGGCAACAACGTCCAACTGTAGATCGACGTTAAACAGACTTGAAGATGCTGCAGACGTTAATGTTCATGTGAGGTGGATTTAGAGAGCGCTCCATCATCTCCACGTTCACTGGGATTTCACTTCAGTGACTACTTCACTTCAACTCATGATTCTATTGATTCTAACGATTCACTTTCCCACAAAACAACTGCTTTAAGAGTCACTAGAGTGTGTTTGTGTCGCGGAGAAAACCACATCTGTGGTGACTCCGCCCACGTGGAGGAGACGAGGCGAGGTGAGGACGATGTCATGGAAAAACGTCATGAGAGGGGACTGATTTTCACAGCGCACGTGTGTGTGTGTGAGTGCTCGGTGTTTTGACTGTGAGACCAGGTGACGTCTCCTTTTTCAGCCTCACATCAAACTCACTCTGTCACTGTGTCACTGGAAAAGGGTGATAAAAACAAACATGGTCTTATTTTAGTTTAAAGCTGCTAACTCTGTGCTAACCTCAACGCTATCCTCAGCGCTAACCTCCGCGATAATCTCTGTGCTAACCTCCGTGCTAACCTCCGTGCTAACCTCTGTGCTAACAGCAAAGAAACCACAAAGACGCAGAGATTAGTTACGTGTTTCCTGGTAACAACACATTATTGCTGAGTCATGGCAAAGACAAAAAAACTCCTCCCATAAACAAGAGAGAAACATGACTCAGCGAAAAGGCTGCTCTTGATCTTTATTCACATGTTTACAGTCTGTGAAGAGTCAACAAGGTTACACACACACACACAGTCCTGACTCTAAAGGTCTAAGTGGAGCAGTTAATGGACGATCGATGCACACTTTTGTCTTCCTCACACTCTAAACACACTTTAGGAGACATTATCCATCTAACTGTGTGTCTGTCTGTGTGTGTGTGTGTGTGTTAAATGATGAGCAGCCTCTCAGTGTGAGACGAGCGTTATCACAGTAAACTGCTGCGCTGCATCTCATGAATACATCTGCATTCATCTGTCACACACACACACACACACACACACACACACACACACACACACACATCATGTGGTGACACTAACAGCAGTGAAGAAGAAGAGGATGAAGGTGGACCAGTCAAAAATCCAGACATCCAGAGATTTCATTTGTGTTTCTGGATGAAAAAAGTCAAACTAGTGTCAACAAAAATAAAACCTCACATTTACATTTGCTGTGAAAATGCTGAGTCATCTCAGTGATGTCAACAGTCTGTCTGTCCCTGAGTTTATAAATAAAGTTAGACTTTATGTTAGAATGAAAAACAAAAGAATAGAGATGAAGAAAGAGAGAGAGAGAGAGAAGAACTCCATTCACTGTGAACACACACACACACACACACAAGGTCACTTGTGGTTCCAGTCTTTGTGGATAATATGAGAACTAAACCAAACACACAGTAAATCATTAGTAACAACAAAAAAGAACTGTGTGTGTGTGTGTGTGTGTGTTGAGTCCACCGATGAGAACAAAAACAAATTGCCCTGTCAACACAAATTGTTCTGTCAACTCACTGGAACAGTTCTCACACACACACACACACACACACACAAAGATAATTGGATTTAAAATTAGAAAAAGCAAACAAATTGATTATGAAGGCTTTTATCTGGTGCTGCGAGCTGATTGGCTGACTGAGGCGGAGCTGAAATCTGCATGTTACACACCTGTGATGACATCATCACTGTGACGACATCATCACTCTGTCAGAACCATGTGACCTTTGCCTCACTGTGCTGAGACAGCGTGTCACAACGAGACGGACGGACTCAAAACATGACCTCACTGTGACCTTTGACCTTTGAGGAGGAGTGAGAGGAGAGAGGAAACAAGGGATGAATCAAGGAAGGAAGGACAAAGGATGATTGGCAGAGGGTAGAAAAAGAGGAGGAGAAAGAACATAAACAAAAAGACAAAAGAAAAGAAGACATGAAATGAGAAGGAAGAACAGATGAGAGGATGAGGAAGTGGATGAAGGGATGAAAAGAAGAGAAAACAGAGGAGAGATGATGAGCTGCTGACGTGTGTGTACACACACACACACACACAGAGTTAATCATTCAGAAAATAATTAAAATCAATAAAGCAGAACAAGTTCAATTAAAGAAGAGAAACAACCAAAGGCTGTCGAGTCATGTGACCTCACTCACTCACATCTATGATCACAGTTTAACTCTGTCATCATTCAGGCTCCGCCCCCCTTCCACAGAGGCTGAAGCTAAAGGATTGCCAGGCCACGCCCCCTGCACTGATCCCCACCCACTCCCACTTAAAAAACACCTTCATAATGTTTATGAATGTTTATCGTCGTGCATCCACAAAATATTCTGACGGCACTTTCCTGTTACATCTGTGGGCCAGATCCGGTCCCCGAACCTCGTGTTGGCCCACGTTAATATTCACCATTTATATCGTCTCATTTTTGTGTGTGTATGTGCGTGTGTGTACGTGTGTATGTGTGTGTGTGATGGACAGCAGAATACCAGAATAATTGCAGCAGCAGCAGCAGCAAAGTTTTTCATAAAAGAACAAAGTGACAGAAGAAGATTTATCTGTTCTAAAAATAAACCACAGATGAAACGGCTGAACAATAAAAATAAAATGTATTTTTATACTCTGTCACCCTGAAGCCACACCCACACAGAAAGGATTTTTTTCTTTGCCGTTTTACACACGACAGCACTGTGTGTGTGTGCGTGCGTGTGTGTGTCCGTGTGTGTGTGCGTGTGTGCGTGCGCATGCGCGTGTGTGTCCGTGTGTGTGTGCGTGTTCGTGTGTGTGCGTGTGTGTGCGTGTGTGTCCGTGTCTGTGTGTGTGCGTGTCTGTGTGTGTGCGTGCGTGTCCGTGTGTGCGTGTCTGTGTGTGTGTGTGTGTGCGCGTGTCCTCAGGCAGGAATTAAAAGGACAGAATGTCATAAACATATATTAATGACGACAGATTCTAACATGATTTTCCTTCTGTTTGTTCCAACAAACATGTAAACAACATGTAAACAACATGCTGGTGTTTGTGTGTCACAGATGTTTTGAATGGCTCCGCCCACAGTGAGAAACTACAGTGGCCTTCACAGACCAAACATATATAAATGATGTTGAACACTTGGTGGCGCTGTTGACTGTAAGTGTCAAACAAACAAAGTTTAATCAATGACAATGTTGATGATCATGATGAAATAACTGTGACGGCCAATCAGCAGGCTCGCTTTGTAACGGGGGCGGAGCATAAAACTACTGCAGAGACCACTTTAAAATAAGTTAACTTCATTAAAATAAGAGTTTTAATCTGAACTCCAAACAGATTATTTCTGCTTCATCACTGATTTCTGATCATTAACTATTTAAATCTAAAGAAAAGAGAGATGAAGGTGTTCTCTTCCTCCTCCTCTCTCCTCCTCTCTCATGACTCCCCCGACACTTGTCTTATCTGAGAGACAAAGTGTCCTCAGAGTGAATTTGTCCACACACACACACACACTAACACACACACCATTTCAAAGTAAAAGCGCTGGTTTTGATAAAGAGTTCACAACTCAAAAGAAAATAAGTGCAGGGCCGCAGGACATGGACTGAGGGGCCCCGAGTTTGAGGCCCCTCAGTAAAACCAATACACAACCAGACACAATCCTGACCACACCCACTCCTGATCCTACCTGTGAGAATGTTTGTTTGATCGCTTTCAAAATAAAACTACTGCTTCACACAACAAGCACTTTCAAAATAAAATGACTGCTTCACACAACATAAGCTTTCAAAATAAAATGACTGCTTCACACAACATAAGCTTTCAAAATAAAACGACTGCTTCACACAACAAGCGCTTTCAAAATAAAACCACTGCTTCACACAACAAGCGCTTTCAAAATAAAACGACCGCTTCACACAACAAGTTTCAAAATAAAACGACTGCTTCACACAACATAAGCTTTCAAAATAAAACAACTGCTTCACACAACATAAGCTTTCAAAATAAAACCACTGCTTCACACAACAAGCGCTTTCAAAATAAAACCACTGCTTCACACAAGCGCTTTCAAAATAAAACGACTGCTTCACAAAAGAGTTTCAAAATAAAACCACTGCTTCACACAACAAGCGCTTTCAAAATAAAACCACTGCTTCACACAACAAGCGCTTTCAAAATAAAACCACTGCTTCACACAAGCGCTTTCAAAATAAAACCACTGCTTCACACAACATGCGCTCTCAAAATAAAACGACTGCTTCACAACAAGAGTTTCAAAATAAAACCCCTGCTTCACACAACATGCGCTCTCAAAATAAAACCACTGCTTCACACAACAAGCGCTTTGAAAATAAAACCACTGCTTCACAGAACAAGAGTTTCAAAATAAAACGACTGCTTCAAACAAGAGTTTCAAAATAGAACGACTGCTTCACACAACAAGAGTTTCAAAATAAAACAACTGCTTCACACAACAAGCTCTTTCAAAATAAAATGACGGCTTCACGCAACATGCACTTTCAAAATAAAACGACTGCTTCACACAACATGCGCTTTCAAAATAAAACGTCTGCTTCACACAACAAGCTCTTTCAAAATAAAATGACGGCTTCACACAACATGCACTTTCAAAATAAAACAACTGCTTCACACAATATGCGCTTTCAAAATAAAACGTCTGCTTCACACAAGGGCTTTCAAAATGTGTGTGTGTATGGGGGAACTTAATTAAAAGATAAGGTTAAATAGTTGTGAAAGTTCAAACATGAACATTGTAACCTCTCGTCTTTACTTTCAGATTAAAATCTAAAAGACGTTTATTTAAAGTTCAGAATTAGACGTGGATTCATTTTAATCATCAACATAAAAAACACTTTACAACAAGCGGAGATAACACACGTGCTGTTGGTCTCTCTGCTCACTTCTGTCCTGCTGGACAAACACTGTCGCTGCTTATTAAAGCAGACATGATTGACAGGTGTGTGTGTGTGTGTGTGATGATGTCCTGACATCTCCTCCTCCTGGAGACGCTGTGGTCACATGACTTCCTGGTGTCACACAGACTAATGAGGGTTAAAGTGACAGTTCACAGAGTTTCCTCCTCTTCACTCGCTCACTCTTGTGTTCTGAGATAATGCCGCTAATGGCTTCTCCTCAAAACTCCACTCCAGTCCTAATGGAAGCTGTTTTCAATGAGACAACGATAGAAACCTTTTTCTGCTTTCTGACGACAGGACAGAGACGATCGTTCCACTCAAAACATTTAATCTAAAGGTCGTCTCCTCTGAAGTAGGAAACATTTGAAATTGTCTTTCATCCTGAGCTCTTTGAGAAAGTGGACGCCGGCGTTTAGATACTTCACACAGAGGGGTTTCTATCTGATAATTAACAGTTTTACACCTTAACAGCTTCTTCACACGGGCAAAGTGCTTTTATAGAGTCAGAGAAATAAGAGGACGATAGCAGACGAACAAAAGTTACCTTTAGAATTAGCTCATTAAGTAAAAAGGGTTCACACCAGAAAAGACTTTTTACCACAGTAACTGTTTCTAACCACTTTAATCTTTAAGAACATGTTCACGTCTTTATCTCACTGTGTAAACCACTCACTCTCCCACACCAAACCTCATAGGGAAAATCAGTGATTTTAGCTGGCGGGGACACAGGAGCTGCTGGTCCTCTGCTGCCTCGTGTGGCCACTTTGTGTCACTGAGTTAAGTCTGAACATATGATTTTAAATGCAAAATTAAAAAAATAAGACATTTGAACTTAGTGACAGAGGCAGCAGAGGATCAACAACTCCTGTGTGTGTGATGTTAAAATTACTGATTTTCTCTATGAGGTTTGGTGTGGGAGTGTGAGTGGTTTACAGACTTCAGTTTCCTGTTACTTGAGGGTTTTATTTGATAAAATCAACATCGAGACAAGTCTTTGATATCTTAGAAACATGTTCACGTCTTTATCTCACTGTGAGACAGACTTTTCCAACAGGAAACTGAAGTTTGTAAACCACTCACTCTCCCACACCAAACCTCATAGAGAAAATCAGTGATTTTAACATCACACACAGGAGTTGTTGATCCACTGACAGATGTAGGACAGTTGTAGGACAGTTGTAGGACAGATGTAGGACAGTTGTAGGACAGTTGAAGGACAGATGTAGGACAGTTGAAGCACAGATGTAGGATAGTTGAAGGACAGTTGTAGGACAGATGTAGGATAGTTGAAGGACAGATGTAGGACAGTTGAAGCACAGATGTAGGACAGTTGGAGGACAGATGTAGGACAGTTGAAGCACAGATGTAGGACAGATGTAGGATAGTTGAAGGACAGTTGTAGAATAGATGTAGAAGAGTTGAAGGACAGATGTAGGACAGTTGAAGGACAGATGTAGGACAGTTGTAGGATAGACGTAGAACAGTTGAAGGACAGATGTAGGACAGTTGAAGGACAATTGTAGGACAGATGTAAGAGTTGTAGGACAGATGTAAGACAGTTGGAGGACAGTTGAAGGACAAATGTAGGAGAGTTGAAGGATAGGTGTAGGACAGTTGTAGGACAGATGTAGGACAGTTGAAGCACAGATGTAGGACAGTTGAAGGACAGTTGTAGGACAGTTGAAGGACAGATGTAGGACAGTTGAAGCACAGATGTAGGACAGATGTAGGACAGTTGGAGGACAGATGTAGGACAGTTGAAGGACAGATGTAGGACAGTTGGAGGACAGATGTAGGACAGATGTAGGACAGTTGAAGGACAGATGTAGGACAGTTGAAGCACAGATGTAGGACAGTTGAAGGACAGATGTAGGACAGTTGAAGGACAGATGTAGGACAGTTGAAGGACAGATGTAGGACAGCAGACTGCGTCAGGGAGACCTGAGCAGAATGACAGTGTGTGTGTGTGTGTGTGTGGTTAATGGGGCAGGATGATGGCCGCTCAGCGTCCACAAAGACACTTCAGAGAGCAAACACAGGTGTGCTGCTGTAGCAGAGTGGGCGTCAGTGAAGCCACTCACTGTGACAACAGGAGTGTTTTCACTGCGTGACCTGGTTTCAGCAGTGAACCCTCAGGTGGATCTGACAGCAGCTCTGATGCCACACTGTACAAACCTGTCAGACTGTGTGTGTGTGTGTGTGTGTGCGTGTGTGTGTGTGTGTACGTGTGTGCGTGCGTGTGCGTGTGTGTATGTGTGTATGTGTGTATGTGTGTACGTGTGTGAGGGAAAAAGTGTCAGATTTCAGCAGTAACCAGGTCACACAACTAACCAAATAAAATGTTCTTATGGAAGCAGACACACGTGTTCACCTGGATCAACAGCATGTTTTAAACATGTAGAAAATGTAGTTTGACAGATTTCTGCTGAGATACAAATATCTGTCACACACACACACACACACACACACACGCTTGTCTGAAACCACAGTGACCAGGGAAGAGTTACTGTGTCATCAATCCAGGACTGTGACCTGACATTAGTTTATACTGTCATACATCACACACACTCACACACACACAGTGTGTTCTTTTCCTGTCTGCCCTCCTGAGAAGACGATTTATGAGCAGCAACAGCAGCAGTGACGTCTCAGAGAGACACACACACACACACGCACACACACGCACACGCGCACACACACACACACACACACACACACACACACACACACACACACCAAACCTCATAGAGAAAATCAGTGATTTTAACATCACACACACACACAGGAGTTGTTGATCCACTGCTGCCTCCATCACTAAATTCTAATGTCTGATTTTAGTAAATTCTGCATTTGAAATATTTCATTCAGACTTAAGTGACCACACGAGGCAGCAGAGGACCAGCAGCTCCTGTGTCCCTGCAACTAAAATCACTGGTTTTTTCTTTGGTGTGGGAGAGTGAGTGGTTTACAAACTTGAAAAGTGAGAAATGAAATATGACACAACAGTGTGTTGTCTTTGTGTTGTAATATGATATTGTGTGTATTTCTGTGACCATGATTCCACGCTGATTCCTAACATCAGACTAGATTAATACGTGCTGTGTTTAAATCTTGAGTGAGTGTGAGGAGTCGTTGACATGTGAAGGCTGCAGGTGTGTAACCGTGGAGGGAAAACTCCACACACTCCACTCTCCCGTGTCTCCATCGACCTCAACGTGTGTGTTCAACGTCCTCGGCTTTTATCAGAGGACCAGGAGACGTGTTTCTGACTCTGAGCCAGAGTTTTAACACTGAACATCACACAGCAGCGGCGTGCTGCCCCCTGCTGCTCTGTTCATTACACACGCTCTGTGTCTGTGTGTGTCTGTGTCTGTGTGTGTGTGTGTGTCTGTGTGTGTGTGTGTGTGTGTGTGTGTGTGTGTGTGTCTGTGTGTGTGCGTGTGTGTGTGTGTGTGTGGTAATCCAGGCCTGAACCTCCCTCCATCTCTGTCTCTTTCCCTCACACACACACACGCACGCACACACGCACGCACACACGCACGCACACACACACGCGCACACACACGCACACACACACCCACTCCTGCCTCAGCCTTTATCCAATCACACTTAAGTGTGATGATGTTGTCCATTAGCATTGACTAGCTCTGCTGATGCTAGCAGAAAAATGGTGGCAGCCCCCTCTCTGACACACACACACACACACAGTGGCCTCACTTGTCCTCATGAGAGCTTCATTATCAGATCACGATGAATGAGTACGACGTTCACACACAGTCAGAGCGACTGACTCACAACAAAACATCACGCTGTGAAATCATTCATCATTAGAAAAATGTCGAGGGTTAAGGTCTGTTTGTTCAACATGAGCCAAGACATGTGAAGAAGAGTGGAGAAGAAGAAGAAGAGTGGAGAAGAAGAAGAGTGGAGAAGAAGAAGAATAGTGGAGAAGAAGAAGAAGAGTGGAGAAGAAGAAGAGTGGAGAAGAAGAGTGGAGAAGAAGAAGAGTGGACAAGAAGCAGCAGGGACATGTAGGGACATGCAGAGACACTGGGACATGCAGGGACACTGGTGTGGACTGTAACAGTGTGTTTCATTGATTGTGGACACAGTCCTTGAATAAATCCCAGCACCATGGCAGAACATGTGTGTGTGAGTGAATGTTTTCAAAGTATTTGTGAAGCAGATTATTGTTGACGCACAAACTCACTCTCCTCAGGACCAGCAGCTCTGACTGCTCCATCATTACACCTCACACTTCAAAGGCTTTTGTAAAGAGCTGTGCAGCACACACATACACACACACAGACACACACAGAGCGACACACACACACACACACACACACACACAGACACACACAGAGCGACACACACACACACAGACACACACAGAGCGACACACACGCACGCTGTGTGTGTGTGTGTGTGTGTGTGTGTCATTATGTAGGAGTCCATACACTGATGATGATGATGATGATGCTTTGTTCCCACGCATGGAAATGAGCTCTGACAGACCAGCTCACTGAAGAGCAGAGCGAGTGTGTGTCCTGTTCTAGAACCAGCATCAGTGAAGATGAAGCTTCTGCTCCTCCTCCTCTCTGGTGAAATCACCGTAACAACCAAACGTCAGCTTTGAAGTGAAACGTCTCCGCATTCACAAACCGCTGTGATTCTTTCCCAGAACGGTGACGCAGAGTGAGCTCACGCTAACACGGCATCTGCGTTAAACGCTGGCGGTTAAAGGGTTAAACCACGAAGGGACATGTTAGACTCTGTGTTTAAACACACCTGAGCAAAAGCAACTGCTAATGTTTCAAATCTGATTCATTGGCTCGTTTTTATGAACAAAAAGAACATTTTGTGACTTTAAATCACAACTCAAAATATGATATAAAACGAATCATGCGACATGCAGCGGAACGTGTTGTCATAGCAACTGTAAACATCCTGTGTTAGCGGAAACAGGCAATGTGTACCCAGCTACTAAATCTGACCAAAACAGACAACAACGGCCGAACATGTGAACAATTACGATCTTTCTTTCTTCCAGAGTCCTAGAGGTTAGGGAACTGCAGAGTCCTGGAGGTTAGGGAACTACAGAGTCCTGGAGGTTAGGGAACTACAGAGTCCTGGAGGTAAGGGAACTACAGAGTCCTGGAGGTTAGGGAACTACAGAGTCCTGGAGGTTAGGGAACTATAGAGTCCTGGAGTTTGGGAACTACAGAGTCCTGGAGGTTAGGGAACTACAGAGTCCTGGAGTTTGGGAACTACAGAGTCCTGGAGGTTAGGGAACTACAGAGTCCTGGAGGTTAGGGAACTACAGTCCTAGAGGTTAGGGAACTACAGAGTCCTGGAGTTTGGGAACTACAGAGTCCTGGAGGTTAGGGAACTACAGAGTCCTGGAGGTTAGGGAACTACAGAGTCCTGGAGGTTAGGGAACTATAGAGTCCTGGAGGTTAGGGAACTACAGAGTCCTCAGGTTAGGGAACTACAGAGTCCTGGAGGTTAGGGAACTATAGAGTCCTGGAGTTTGGGAACTACAGAGTCCTGGAGGTAAGGGAACTACAGAGTCCTGAGGTTAGGGAACTACAGAGTCCTGGAGGTTAGGGAACTATAGAGTCCTGGAGGTAAGGGAACTACAGAGTCCTGGAGGTTAGGGAACTACAGAGTCTTGGAGGTAAGGGAACTACAGAGTCCTGGAGGTTAGGGAACTACAGAGTCCTGGAGGTTAGGGAACTATAGAGTCCTGGAGGTAAGAGAACTACAGAGTCCTGAGGTTAGGGAACTACAGAGTCCTGGAGGTAAGGGAACTACAGAGTCCTGGAGGTTAGGGAACTACAGAGTCTTGGAGGTTAGGGAACTATAGAGTCCTGGAGGTTAGGGAACTACAGAGTCCTGGAGGTTAGGGAACTACAGAGTCTTGGAGGTTAGGGAACTACAGAGTCCTGGAGGTTAGGGAACTACAGAGTCCTGGAGGTTACGGAACTACAGAGTCCTGGAGGTAAGGGAACTACAGAGTCCTGGAGGTTAGGGAACTACAGAGTCTTGGAGGTAAGGGAACTACAGAGTCCTGGAGGTTAGGGAACTACAGAGTCTTGGAGGTAAGGGAACTACAGAGTCCTGGAGGTTAGGGAACTATAGAGTCCTGGAGGTAAGAGAACTACAGAGTCCTGAGGTTAGGGAACTACAGAGTCCTGGAGGTAAGGGAACTACAGAGTCCTGGAGGTTAGGGAACTACAGAGTCTTGGAGGTTAGGGAACTATAGAGTCCTGGAGGTTAGGGAACTACAGAGTCCTGGAGGTTAGGGAACTACAGAGTCTTGGAGGTTAGGGAACTACAGAGTCCTGGAGGTTAGGGAACTACAGAGTCCTGGAGGTTAGGGAACTACAGAGTCCTGGAGGTTAGGGAACTACAGAGTCTTGGAGGTTAGGGAACTATAGAGTCCTGGAGGTTAGGGAACTACAGAGTCTTGGAGGTTAGGGAACTATAGAGTCCTGGAGGTTAGGGAACTACAGAGTCCTGGAGGTTAGGGAACTACAGAGTCCTGGAGGTTAGGGAACTATAGAGTCCTGGAGGTAAGAGAACTACAGAGTCCTGAGGTTAGGGAACTACAGAGTCCTGGAGGTAAGGGAACTACAGAGTCCTGGAGGTTAGGGAACTACAGAGTCTTGGAGGTTAGGGAACTATAGAGTCTTGGAGGTTAGGGAACTATAGAGTCCTGGAGGTTAGGGAACTACAGAGTCCTGGAGGTTAGGGAACTACAGAGTCTTGGAGGTTAGGGAACTACAGAGTCCTGGAGGTTAGGGAACTACAGAGTCCTGGAGGTTACGGAACTACAGAGTCCTGGAGGTAAGGGAACTACAGAGTCCTGGAGGTTAGGGAACTACAGAGTCTTGGAGGTAAGGGAACTACAGAGTCCTGGAGGTTAGGGAACTACAGAGTCTTGGAGGTAAGGGAACTACAGAGTCCTGGAGGTTAGGGAACTATAGAGTCCTGGAGGTAAGAGAACTACAGAGTCCTGAGGTTAGGGAACTACAGAGTCCTGGAGGTAAGGGAACTACAGAGTCCTGGAGGTTAGGGAACTACAGAGTCTTGGAGGTTAGGGAACTATAGAGTCCTGGAGGTTAGGGAACTACAGAGTCCTGGAGGTTAGGGAACTACAGAGTCTTGGAGGTTAGGGAACTACAGAGTCCTGGAGGTTAGGGAACTACAGAGTCCTGGAGGTTAGGGAACTACAGAGTCCTGGAGGTTAGGGAACTACAGAGTCCTGGAGGTTAGGGAACTACAGAGTCTTGGAGGTTAGGGAACTATAGAGTCCTGGAGGTTAGGGAACTACAGAGTCTTGGAGGTTAGGGAACTATAGAGTCCTGGAGGTTAGGGAACTACAGAGTCCTGGAGGTTAGGGAACTACAGAGTCTTGGAGGTTAGGGAACTACAGAGTCCTGGAGGTTAGGGAACTACAGAGTCCTGGAGGTTAGGGAACTACAGAGTCCTGGAGGTTAGGGAACTACAGAGTCCTGGAGGTTAGGGAACTACAGAGTCCTGGAGGTTACGGAACTACAGAGTCCTGGAGGTTAGGGAACTATAGAGTCCTGGAGGTTAGGGAACTAAGTCGAGTCAAATCACCTCCAGGGCGCCGTACTCTACACCTGAAACACACCATGAGCTTTATATGAATGAATGAATGAATGAAGTTGTTTAGTATGATTTAAGATGTAAATGACGGCTGACAGCAAACTTTCACATCCAAAGAAAAGACGAGGAAAAAAGAGTGAATTCATGAGGAAGAAGAGCATACGGAAGAGAGGAGGAAAGGAGAGGAGGAGATGAGGACATGAAGAGCGGAGGAGAGAAGGAGGTGAAGAGAAGAAGTGTCTGGTGCTGATGAATCTGCAGAGGCCTGAGGAGAGTTGATGAACACAGTAAAGAGTGAGAGCTGTGAGCAGACTCTCACATAATTAAAGCTGTGAAGAGATAAATGAGGAAGAGGAGGCTGAGGTCACTCAGAGGTCACAGAGCGAGGTCACGACAGGAACTTTGAGTTCTTTCCAAAAACATCTTCCACGCCAACCGTGAACGCACTCACACGTACTTCCTGCTTTATTTTGAAGTCTGTTATGTACTTCCTGTTTTTGTCCAGGGTGTGACTCAGATTCTCAGGACTGTGAAGAACTGACACATGTTTAAAAAGGAGCAGAAGAAACTGTTTCTGACAATTCTACACAACATGAGGAGCATGAGAGGGTTAATGATGTTTATCAGGGAAAAAAAAGACCTTAGTCGGAGTTTAAGGGGAGACATGAAGATTAAGTGTATTTGGAAACACACGCACACACACGCACGCACACACACACACACACACACACACACACACACACACACACACACACACACACACACACAGCCTCAGTAACCTCAGTGTTCTAATCTAATTATTTTTTAATAGTTTGGTTTTAGCGCAGATGTTTGCTAAATGGTTAGCCTTTAATAAATGAATGATTAATGCAGCTGTGTGTGTGTGTGTGTGTGTGTGTGTGTGTGTGTGTGTGTGTGTAAACCAGTGAAGAAGAAGAAGAAGAGTTTTCCACTTCTGATGATGAAGATGAATTATCATGTTTTACTGCACTGAAAAACACGATCTGTGTTTTAGCTGTAATTTCTGCTGCTGATGTTTTTATGGCACTTTAATGGAATAAAAGGTGTGAAACTGATCTGATCACATGACTCCATCTGTTTATGTGTGAGATGAAATTTAAAGTTGATTTATTTATTGTGCAAACGCTTTCAAATCAAAGTCACTGTAAAAACAATCATATTTATAATTCATGTTTAAATGTAAACAGAGAATTAGAGTTCAGTCATTTGGAAAAACTGTGTTTGACTGAGAGGAAAGGTTTAAAGGGGACATATTATGCAAAATCCACGTTTTAATCATTGTAATACTTATATTTGGGACTCTGGAGGCCCTACCAGTCACCAAAGTGTGGAAAAAGAATACTCAGTCCTGTTTTCGTGGTCCCCCTTAGTGTAAGTATAGAAGATAAAACACGCCATGTTGAATTCCCTGCGCTTATGACGGCAGCATGAGCATTTCACCGCGAATGTTAACGCCCACCAGTCAGCGACCGTATTTCACCGACGTACAAACACACACATGTTTAAGAAAAGGTCACATAGAGGTCATAACTGACCATTCTGACACGTCCTAATTAAAGATATTTGTTCAGTACGTCCTCCATGACCGGAGCACAGACTCAGTCTGATACAGTCACATGCAGCGATCAGTGGTGCTGTCCCTAAGTGTTTTTAACTGATTTACAGTTGGTCAGTGTTCGGCTCGATCCTTGTGTCGGACGTCTCTTCCTGTGACGACACTCTCGCTGCCATGTTGATATTGTCAGAGAACTAGTGGAGGGAGGGGGAGAGGAATGGAGCGGAGGGAACAGGAGCTGAGCGAGTGAGCACAGTAAAAAGGACAAATCAGAAACCCCCTGGAAGAAGTGGGCGTGTGTTTGCCTGTGTCTCATTTGCATATAAAGGGACCATGCACAAAACTGAGCGTTCTGAAAGGGGCGGGTTTAGCAGGGTTATTGAACTGCTATGGTGCTTCATCCTTATGGTATTTTGACCAAAGCATGTCACTGACATGTTCATTAGGACACCAGGGAACTAGTTTAACTTGGAGAAATAGGGTATAATATGTCTCCTTTAAAAAAAGCTCAGAGGACAGAGACAAAGACACGTGAAAATCAGCCGAGGACAGAGACAAAGAGACGTAAAAACCAGCCGAGGACAGAGACAAAGACACGTCAAAAACAGCCGAGGACAAAGACACGTGAAAATCAGCCGAGGACAGAGACAAAGACACGTGAAAACCAGCCGAGGACAGAGACAAAGACACGTGAAAACCAGCCGAGGACAGAGACAAAGACACGTGAAAATCAGCAGGGGACAGAGACAAAGACACGTGAAAACCAGCCGAGGACAGAGACAAAGACACGTGAAAACCAGCCGAGGACAGAGACAAAGACACGTGAAAATCAGCAGATGACAGAGACAAAGACACGTGAAAATCAGCCGAGGACAGAGACAAAGACACGTGTAAATCAGCCGAGGACAGAGACAAAGACACACAAACACACACATTAGGACCAGGTCTTGGTCCCCATGAAGACTACTGGTCTTGACAAGGTCAGTGTTTATGACATAACACACACACACACACACACTGCTGTGATTGATCAGGTCTTCTGAGCTTAAAGGGTTATTCCAACAAGAATTGACCTTTGACCCTGAGGAAATGAAAGTGAACACAGAGTGTTTGAGAGACGCTGGAGCAGAGACATCTGTCCTTCATCACCATGGACACACTGTCTGTCCACCTCTTCATCACATAATTTTTTGGGATTACTTGTCCATCATGTTTAAGAATAAAAACAGACTGAAGCATCAATGATCTCAGAGGAAAGTTCATGAATGAAAACGTGTTTTTGTGACATTTTCATTTCCCATCAGAGCAAAAACTGAAATCATTGTCAGAGAAATAAATATTTCTGTCACTAATGATTCTCTTCATAATCAATTAACATGGCAATTATTCTCTACATCAATCAATGAGTTGTTGTGAAGTTTAGAGTTGGTTTGTGTCATAAATCAGATGATAGATCAGATGATTTCACAGAAAAAAAACCTCATGAAACTTTAATGGAAAGTGTGAGAAACACTTTATATTCATGACTTTGTATCCTCACAGTCAAACCGCTCTTTATTCTGCTGTGATTCACATTCACAAAACCACAGAAACGACAAAGTCTGTGAGGCGTTCAGGGACAAACCATGTCCATCATTCACTCTTTATTTATTGATTTATGTATTTATGTAACTATAAAATAACTATTAAAGCATGTTTGCAGCTGCAGTTTTCACCTCCAGCACATAGGTGGCAGCAGACGAGGACGACGCTACGATAAAAGCAACTTGATGTCATGTGATATTTGGGGTTTAGAAGATGTCTGCATTAGAATGTTTTTGTGTTTTAGAACGCAGCGTGAAGTTGTGTCTTATTGTTAATATCACTTTTAGTTTGTTGTATAAAGAAATAAAGTGTTTCTCTGCTGCTGTCACTGGTACCACGTACGTCTACGTTATTCATTTACATTGTATTAGTTTCATTCATTTGTTTATTGGTATTTTCCGACCTTCAGTCAATATCTGCATTTACAGACTTTCTTTCATTTGCTTTATGATGAATTTCCTGAACGATGAGTGACAGTTTGGTTCTGATGGCTTGTGATGTCACGCTCACACACGTGTGAATATCAGCTGAACCAGGAGGCGGAGATATCCTCGCGTCATGTGACATGTCATCATCACATGACCACGATCTTCTCTGTCTCTGCTTCAGCGACTCTTCTCTGTGTAAACAGAGCTGTTGATCCACATGTGCTCACACTTACATGGAGATTAAACTCAATGGATTGTGGGTAATTTGGATTTTTATTTTAGTCTCTCTCACACACACACACACACACACACACGTATCGTTCCACTGTGAGATTTGATTGGTTATATATTAGTCCAGCCGTCTGTGTCTCACACACACTTAGGAATCAAATGAAGCAAACCTCATAAACATTTACAACACACACACACACACACACACACACACACACACTAACCTTAACCATAACCACAGTTCAAAACCTTTTCCTAAACTGAAGCAGCTCCTCAGAAATGAGGTTGTGCCTCATTAGGACCAGGTTTTGGTCTCCATGACGATGACTCAAACATGATCAGCTGATCTTCTGATAAAATCATCAGTGCTATTTAAAACATTTCTAAGTAGAAGGTCGGGGAGATTCTGCAAATGAGTTTGTGTCCCTAAAAAAATCTGTGTGACCCATTTGTGGGTCCCGATCCAGTCTTTGGGAAACCCTGTGAGGTTTGACTCCTTGATTAAATCATGTTTTCAGTAACTGGAGAAAATAAACACATTAATGATGATGATAATAATCATAAAGAGATGATTATTTGATGTGAGCCTGAAGCTCAGTGCTGCTGCTGTTGCTGCTGTTGCTGCTGCTGCTGCTGCTGTTACTGCTGCTGTTACTGTTACTGCTGCTGTTACTGTTACTGCTGCTGTTACTGTTACTGCTGTTGCTGCTGTTACTGCTGCTGCTGTTACTGCTGTTACTGCTGCTGCTGCTGCTGTTACTGCTGCTGTTGCTGTTACTGCTGCTGCTGTTACTGTTACTGCTGCTGCTGCTGCTGTTACTGCTGCTGCTGCTGCTGCTGTTACTGTTACTGCTGCTGTTACTGCTGTTGCTGCTGTTGCTGCTGCTGCTGTTACTGCTACTGCTGCTGCTGCTGTTGCTGCTGTTGCTGCTGCTGTTACTGTTACTGCTGCTGTTACTGCTGTTGCTGCTGTTACTGCTGCTGCTGTTACTGCTGTTACTGCTGCTGCTGTTACTGCTACTGCTGCTGCTGTTACTGTTACTGCTGCTGTTACTGCTGTTGCTGCTGTTACTGCTGCTGCTGTTACTGCTGTTACTGCTGCTGCTGCTGCTGCTGTTACTGCTGCTGTTACTGCTGCTGCTGCTGCTGTTACTGTTACTGCTGCTGCTGCTGCTGCTGCTGCTGTTGTTACTGCTGCTGCTGCTGCTGCTGTTACTGTTACTGTTACTGTTACTGCTGTTGCTGCTGCTGCTGCTGTTGTTACTGCTGCTGCTGCTGTTGTTACTGCTGCTGCTGCGGCTGCTGCTGCTGTTTCTTTATGTGTTTCTTTATCCTGTAGAGACAGGACAGGTCTGTGCCAGCACTCCCACGTTTATGTAAGACAGTGAAGCAGACGATGGTTATCAGTGAAATGACTGAACAGTGGAAAACAACAGTGTCTCCTCCACAGAGACGACTTCCTCTGCTTCAGCTCTGCGTGAAATCTAAATGTTTAAGTGAGTGGAAAATCATGTGTTCACTCAAACATCTCCATCACATCTGGACTCTTCTAATCATTCTCAAACTCAGCTCACGTTCCTCCTCAATCAGCTGTCAATCAGCTGTCAATCAGCTGTCAACCTATCGTCAACATTTAAAAACAACATCAAAGTTGTCCTTGTACGTCCTCAAACTCAGGAGCAGAAACTGTCCACTCCTGAGACGACACATGAGACAGACAGAGGACATGAGACACAAGTTCAGATGAGATGTGAAATGAGATATTTATGTTATATGAGATGAAACATGACACAGAAGGAGATGATATTAGAGGAGAGAGAAAACTGGGCATCAGATGAGAAACGAGATGAAATATAATATGCAAGATATGTGGACATGAGGACGGAAGAGGACAAGATGGAGGCAGAACTCTGATATTTCCATATAAGACAGAAGATGAGACAAAACCAAAGTGAGCTTTCTACGTCCTCAAACACAGGAGCAGAAACTGTGTCCACAGTGGGTTTCAGGACCAAATCATCGATCACAGACCAAACTAATCGATTAGTGGAGAAAAAAATCACCAACTGAGGATTTATGAGAAAGACAAAGAACATGAGAGACTCGAGACAGAGGATTTATGAGAAAGACAAAGAACATGAGAGACACGAGACAGAGGATTTATGAGAAAGACAAAGAACATGAGAGACACGAGACAGAGGATTTATGAGAAAGACAAAGAATATGAGACATGAGACAGGATTTATGAGAAAGACAAAGAACATGAGAGACACGAGACAGAGGATTTACGAGAAAGGCAAAGAACATGAGACATGAGACAGAGGATTTATGAGAAAGACAAAGAACATGAGACATGAGACAGAGGATGTATGAGAAAGACAAAGAACATGAGAGACACGAGACAGAGGATTTATGAGAAAGACAAAGAACATGAGAGACACGAGACAGAGGATTTATGAGAAAGACAAAGAACATGAGACATGAGACAGAGGATGTATGAGAAAGACAAAGAACATGAGAGACACAAGACAGAGGATTTATGAGAAAGACAAAGAACATGAGACATATGAGACAGGATTTATGAGAAAGACAAAGAACATGAGAGACACGAGACAGAGGATTTATGAGAAAGACAAAGAACATGAGAGACACGAGACAGAGGATTTATGAGAAAGACAAAGAACATGAGAGACACGAGACAGAGGATTTATGAGAAAGACAAAGAACATGAGAGACACGAGACAGGAGATTTATGAGAAAGACAAAGAACATGAGAGACATGAGACAGGATTTATGAGAAAGACAAAGAACATGAAAGACACGAGACAGAGGATGTATGAGAAAGACAAAGAACATGAGACATGAGACAGGAGATTTATGAGAAAGACAAAGAACATGAGAGACATGAGACAGGATTTATGAGAAAGACAAAGAACATGAGAGACACGAGACAGAGGATTTATGAGAAAGACAAAGAACATGAGAGACACGAGACAGAGGATTTATGAGAAAGACAAAGAACATGAGAGACATGAGACAGAGGATTTATGAGAAAGACAAAGAACATGAGAGACATGAGACAGAGGATTTATGAGAAAGACAAAGAACATGAGACATGAGACAGAGGATGTATGAGAAAGACAAAGAACATGAGAGACACGAGACAGAGGATTTATGAGAAAGACAAAGAACATGAGAGACACGAGACAGAGGATTTATGAGAAAGACAAAGAACATGAGACATGAGACAGAGGATGTATGAGAAAGACAAAGAACATGAGAGACACAAGACAGAGGATTTATGAGAAAGACAAAGAACATGAGACATATGAGACAGGATTTATGAGAAAGACAAAGAACATGAGAGACACGAGACAGAGGATTTATGAGAAAGACAAAGAACATGAGAGACACGAGACAGAGGATTTATGAGAAAGACAAAGAACATGAGAGACACGAGACAGAGGATTTATGAGAAAGACAAAGAACATGAGAGACACGAGACAGGAGATTTATGAGAAAGACAAAGAACATGAGAGACATGAGACAGGATTTATGAGAAAGACAAAGAACATGAAAGACACGAGACAGAGGATGTATGAGAAAGACAAAGAACATGAGACATGAGACAGGAGATTTATGAGAAAGACAAAGAACATGAGAGACATGAGACAGGATTTATGAGAAAGACAAAGAACATGAGAGACACGAGACAGAGGATTTATGAGAAAGACAAAGAACATGAGAGACACGAGACAGAGGATTTATGAGAAAGACAAAGAACATGAGAGACACGAGACAGAGGATTTATGAGAAAGACAAAGAACATGAGAGACATGAGACAGAGGATTTATGAGGTAACATGAAATATGAGCTTTGGACAGAGAAAGGACATATTAAACGAGACAGAAAAGTGGACATGAGATGATTTATTCACTATGTGATATTATGAGGGTTACATATATACAGTACGTGTGTGAGTGTGTGTGGGTGGTTTCCTGAGTGTCATGTAGAGTCAGTTAGTGATCTGATAATTCTGGTCCTTGTTGCTGAAAACTTGTAAATCTCACCCACACATGTCGGAGCTAGTCGCCCACACACACACACACACTGAGACACACACAGACACACACACTGAGACACACACAGACTCTGCTCTCTGCACAAACACATGATCATAGTGAAATAAAACCCTGATGTGGATTTAAAAATAAACACTAACTGTGTGCGTGTGTGTGTGGTAATTGATCAAAGGCACTAACAGCTGACAAGTCAACAAGAGCCAATTACATGCTCAGCAGCACTTAAGAGTCCAATGAGCACGCACAGAAAGACATCCACTGTGTGTGTGTGTGTGTGCGTGTGTGCGCGCGTGCGTGTGTGCGTAATCTTGTCAGGACCAGTCTCCTCATGGAGACCAAAACCTGGTCCAAATGAGGCAGAACTGGTCAAGATTAGAACTGTAACTAATGATGATTTTCATACTCAATTAATCTGTTCTTTAGTTTCTCTATTATTATTACACACGCACACACATGCACACACACACACACACACGCGCACACACACACAGACACACACACATAGAAGTAACAGTATCTCTGAAAAAAGCCTGAAAATCCAGCGTCTCCACCATCATCATTTACATCACGACAAACTCGGAGCTGAAGATGTTTCGCTACAAAGAAGCCGGAGATCAAAGCCAGAGCGAGGCATTCAGGGCCACCGCTGAGCCACCGCGCCGTCTGCTCTTTGATGAACAAGCGTCTATATTTGGACTCGCAGGCTGAGCGCGAGGAGACGATGATCTGTGCTGCTCAGAGGAGCTTTGTGTTCGTTAGCACAACAGAGGAGGCAAGAAAGACAGGAGGAGGAGAGAGGAGGAGGAGGAGAAAGAGAGGAGGAGAGTTTGGTGTTAAAGACACATAAACGCACCACAGTCTGATGTTGATCTTACAGTCAAAATAATCCCACACACACACTGACCACACTCCAGTCCAGTAGGTGGCAGTAATGCACATATTCTTACTCTTTTTTGGATGATTTTTGTTTGTTTTATTTATATTTTAGTATTTTATTCTTTGGGATGAAATAAGTGAATGTTCACGCCTCATTTGTCTTTTTTAATGTTACAAAGTTATAATTACATAATTAATCACACTTATTTTACATACTGTCAATCAATAATTTACATCTTTAATATCCAGAGCGATGTGGATTATTGCTGGACTTTTAAATGGAATCCTTTGTAAAAGAATATGATATATATATATATGTTTATATAGAAACTCGTCCCCTCTTATGTCGCAGCTGTTTTTATGATGAATAAAGATAAATGGGCTATGATTAATTCAGATGTTCTTGTTGTTTACACACGTTTACTTCACCTCTTTACTTTCATTTCATTGTTTAAATCAAACAACAGCGGGAATAACTTTATCTGCAGCTGATCACCATGAAGTGTGCGTTGAATATCATGTGTTTAATGGACAGATGAACTGATTATAATAATAATAACAATAATAATAATATATAATGTTTAGTTGCAGCACTAATTTGGATTAAAGATGACCTGGTCCAGTTGTGACATTATGGTCTGTTGTAGTCATGAGTATCATTTCCAGGTGATTCACAGTCTCCACAGCGAAACGCTCAGACAGCTTTGGACTCAAGTATAATCACGTCGGGCAAACTTTATTTATAATATTATTGTCTGTCTGTTAACGCTCTTGTTATTTCTCACAGCACAGGTCTGATGTCATGTGACACGACAGGAAAACTTACTTTAAAGTGCCAGTGAATCACAGTTTGAGCGAGAACGTTACATTGTTAAAACTTCAGAGAAATTAATGAATGAATGACATTTTTTTTACCCAAAAACTGATTGACAGTAGATTATAGAATTAGCAGATTATATATGAGATTAAATAAAATGAGGCTCAGTTTTGGTTTAAGAAAAACTGATAGAAACCAGAAATCACACATTCAGCACAACACATCGGTGTGTGTGTGTGCGCACGCTTTCACTCTCACACACACACACACACACACACACACACACACACCAACACCAACAGTCAGATCCCACACAAATCATTTTGCTGCTTCTCCCAGAAACCGTTGTCATATCAACTGAAAAGGAGAACTGTGTGTGTGTGTGTGTGTGTGTGTGTGTGTGTGTGTGAGAGAAACAGTTTGACATAGAGAAGATTTTTTCCAGGTTAAATGTGACGTTAAAATTCAACATCTGTGGACGTTAAAGAGACAAAATGACAGAACTGTGTTGACCCAGTTATCACACACACACACACACACACACACAGGAGCAGGACAGAGGAGCAGAGTCGAGGACGGAGGAGCAGAGACGAGGACGGAGGAGCAGAGACGAGGACGGAGGAGCAGAGACAGACGTCCAGCAGAGAAACATTTGATCATCATCAGAACAAACAGAGTCAGAGGGCGGCGAGCACTCGCTGTGACTGCGTGGGAGAAGTTTGAGTGAATGTGAGGAGGCAGGTGATGTCATGGTGGGCGCGGTCATGGTGGGCGGGGTCAGAGTAAGGGGAACAAAAATAGATAAATAAAAATAGATTTTGGATTAAAAAAAATAGATTTTAGATAAAAAATAGATTTTAGATAAAAAATAGATTTAAGATAAAAATAGATTTTAGATAAAAAAATAGATTTTAGATAAAAAAATAGATTTTAGATAAAAAAAATAGATTTTAGATAAAAAATAGATTTAAGATAAAAATAGATTTTAGATAAAAAAATTGATTTTAGATAAAAAAAATAGATTTTAGATAAAAATAGATTTTAGATAAAAAAATAGATTTTAGATAAAAATAGATTTTAGATAAAAAAATAGATTTTAGATAAAAAAATAGATTTTAGATAAAAAAAATAGATTTTAGATAAAAAATAGATTTAAGATAAAAAATAGATTTAAGATAAAAATAGATTTTAGATAAAAAAATAGATTTTAGATAAAAAAAAATAGATTTTAGATAAAAATAGATTTTAGATAAAAAAATAGATTTTAGATAAAAAAATAGATTTTAGATAAAAAAATAGATTTTAGATAAAAAATAGATTTAAGATAAAAATAGATTTTAGATAAAAAAATAGATTTTAGATTAAAATAGATTTTAGATAAAAAAATAGATTTTAGATAAAAAAATAGATTTAAGATAAAAATAGATTTTAGATAAAAAAATAGATTTTAGATAAAAATCATCATGACTTATCGTCAAAGTTTAAAAAAAAAGATTATTTCAGTGATGCAGCTTCAGTTTCCTTCAGTGTCATAAACAAAGTACAAGATCATTTCTGCTTCTTAAATGTGAATATTTGCTCCATAAAACAACGATCAATATGATCTGTCATTCTATGAACCAAAAGATAATCCACACATGAACTGATTATGAAAACAATGGTGAGCAGCGTGAGCACAGAGCAGCGTGAGCACGGAGCAGCGTTAGCTGGGATGTTTACGTTGTAACGTGTTCAGCAGTCATATGTGTGTGACTCGTCAGTTCACCCTCGTGTCATCACGTGTTCATCTCTTTACTGTAACTCTGAGAACGTTTGTCGTATCTCGAAAATGGCAAAACTGTGGTCAGGTGATCTGACTCCGCCTTTCTCCCCATGTCAGTGGAGATTGGCACACAGCGCCCCCTGTGGCTCTCTGCTGCGTGGTCTAGATTCATGTTTGTTCTTCTCTGTGCAGACGATTCACTTCACAATCACTCAGTCATTCTAGAAGCCCTGTCACATGGTGCACACACAATACACTGCAATTATATCAGAGACGTAAAGACAATATTACACTAATGACTGATGACTAAATGAATCATGAATCAGTGAGCGAGTGTTTGTGTGATTTCAGCTCCTTAAGCATGAATATGTTGTGATTTCATGTGATCATCTGTGAAGTGATGATTATCTTTGTCTCAGAACATCGTCATCGTTGTCAGTCTCCGGTTTAAATCTTTATTTACTCTTTGTTTTGCTTCTCATTTCATTTTTAAATAAAGTTTGTCACAATGCTTCTGTGCACGAGGGAATTTAACTGTTTGTTTGTGACAGCGAGTAAAAGCTGCTTTTTGTTGTAATGTCAGTGATGAATCAGACTCTCTCTCCCTCTCTCTCCCTCCCTCTCCCTCTCTCTCCCTCCCTCTCAGGCGCTGACATGTGCTGGTTTCAGTTAGACGTCGTGCTGAGGCTGAGAGCGGTGGAGAGGCAGTCAGAGGATGCAATCATGCAGACAGATAATCATCATCACCCACGATAAACAGAGACAGCGAGCACTTCAGGTGTTCCATTACCACACGAGGTGTGAGAGACACACAGCGTGTTTGATCATCATCATTAGTGAAAGCATTTGTCACAAAAACACCGGCTCCTGCATTCATGAATCCACCTGTTCTTTCTGCCTCAGCACCACAGCGTTCACCTGACTCAAAAAAACACACTCTCTATTTACTCTAAAAACATCCGTCTGTCTGTCCGTTACATTTGTCCTGTGCAACGACCTGAGAGAGAAACTTTTATAGACGTACAATCACTTTCATAGGACCTTGCTGTACACGGCAGCCATTTTCTTTTTTATTCACACACCTTCACATGACAGGCAGGTGTGCGCAGGTGTGCGCAGGTGTGAGCAGGTGTGAGCAGGTGAGAGCAGGTGAGAGCAGGTGTGAGCAGGTGTGAGGTGTGAGCAGGTGAGAGCAGGTGTGAGGTGTGAGCAGGTGAGAGCAGGTGAGAGCAGGTGTGAGCAGGTGAGAGCAGGTGTGAGCAGGTGTGAGGTGAGAGCAGGTGAGAGCAGGTGAGAGCAGGTGTGAGGTGAGAGCAGGTGAGAGCAGGTGTGAGCAGGTGTAAGCAGGTGTGAGGTGTGAGCAGGTGAGAGCAGGTGTGAGCAGGTGAGAGCAGGTGTGAGCAGGTGAGAGCAGGTGTGAGGTGTGAGCAGGTGAGAGCAGGTGTGAGCAGGTGAGAGCAGGTGTGAGCAGGTGTGAGCAGGTGAGAGCAGGTGTGAGCAGGTGTGAGCAGGTGTGAGCAGGTGTGAGTAGGTGAGAGCAGGTGTGAGCAGGTGTGAGCAGGTGAGAGCAGGTGTGAGCAGGTGTGAGCAAGTGTGAGCAGGTGTGAGGTGTGAGCAGGTGAGAGCAGGTGAGAGCAGGTGTGAGCAGGTGTGAGGTGTGAGCAGGCGTGAGCAGGTGAGAGCAGGTGTGAGCAGGTGTGAGCAGGTGTGAGCAGGTGTGAGGTGAGAGCAGGTGTGATTAGGTGTGAGCAGGTGTGAGGTGAGAGCAGGTGTGAGCAGGTGTGAGCAGGTGTGAGGTGAGAGCAGGTGTGAGCAGGTGTGAGGTGAGAGCAGGTGTGAGCAGGTGTGAGGTGAGAGCAGGTGTGAGCAGGTGTGAGCAGGTGTGAGGTGAGAGCAGGTGTGAGCAGGTGTGAGGTGTGAGGTGTGAGCAGGTGTGAGCAGGTGTGAGGTGTGAGCAGGTGTGAGCAAGTGTGAGCAGGTGTGAGGTGTGAGCAGGTGTGAGGTGTGAGCAGGTGAGAGCAGGTGAGAGCAGGTGTGAGCAGGTGAGAGCAGGTGTGAGCAGGTGTGAGGTGAGAGCAGGTGTGATTAGGTGTGAGCAGGTGTGAGGTGAGAGCAGGTGTGAGCAGGTGTGAGGTGAGAGCAGGTGTGATTAGGTGTGAGCAGGTGTGAGGTGAGAGCAGGTGTGAGGTGAGAGCAGGTGTGAGGTGAGAGCAGGTGTGAGCAGGTGTGAGGTGAGAGCAGGTGTGAGCAGGTGTGAGGTGTGAGCAGGTGTGAGCAGGTGTGAGGTGTGAGCAGGTGTGAGCAGGTGTGAGGTGTGAGCAGGTGTGAGGTGAGAGCAGGTGTGAGCAGGTGTGAGCAGGTGTGAGCAGGTGTGAGCAGGTGTGAGGTGAGAGCAGGTGTGAGGTGAGAGCAGGTGTGAGCAGGTGTGAGGTGAGAGCAGGTGTGAGCAGGTGTGAGGTGTGAGCAGGTGTGAGCAGGTGTGAGGTGTGAGCAGGTGTGAGCAGGTGTGAGGTGTGAGCAGGTGTGAGGTGAGAGCAGGTGTGAGCAGGTGTGAGCAGGTGTGAGCAGGTGTGAGCAGGTGTGAGCAGGTGTGAGGTGTGAGCAGGTGTGAGCAGGTGTGAGCAGGTGTGAGGTGAGAGCAGGTGTGAGGTGAGAGCAGGTGTGAGCAGGTGTGAGGTGTGAGCAGGTGTGAGCAGGTGTGAGCAAGTGTGAGCAGGTGTGAGCAGGTGTGAGCAGGTGTGAGCAGGTGAGAGCAGGTGAGAGCAGGTGTGAGCAGGTGTGAGCAGGTGTGAGGTGAGAGCAGGTGTGAGGTGAGAGCAGGTGTGAGCAGGTGTGAGGTGAGAGCAGGTGTGAGCAGGTGTGAGGTGTGAGCAGGTGTGAGCAGGTGTGAGCAGGTGTGAGCAGGTGTGAGCAGGTGTGAGGTGTGAGCAGGTGTGAGCAGGTGTGAGCAGGTGTGAGGTGAGAGCAGGTGTGAGCAGGTGTGAGCAGGTGAGAGCAGGTGTGAGCAGGTGTGAGCAAGTGTGAGCAGGTGTGAGGTGTGAGCAGGTGAGAGCAGGCGAGAGCAGGTGTGAGGTGTGAGGTGTGAGCAGGTGTGAGCAGGTGTGAGGTGAGAGCAGGTGTGAGCAGGTGTGAGCAGGTGTGAGCAGGTGTGAGGTGTGAGCAGGTGTGAGCAGGTGTGAGCAGGTGTGAGCAGGTGTGAGGTGTGAGCAGGTGTGAGCAGGTGTGAGCAGGTGTGAGCAGGTGTGAGGAGAGAGCAGGTGTGAGCAGGTGTGAGCAAGTGTGAGCAGGTGTGAGCAGGTGTGAGCAGGTGAGAGCAGGTGTGAGCAGGTGAGAGCAGGTGTGAGCAGGTGTGAGCAGGTGTGAGCAGGTGTGAGCAAGTGTGAGCAGGTGTGAGCAGGTGTGAGCAGGTGTGAGCAGGTGAGAGCAGGTGAGAGCAGGTGAGAGCAGGTGTGAGCAGGTGAGAGCAGGTGTGAGCAGGTGAGAGCAGGTGAGAGCAGGTGAGAGCAGGTGTGAGCAGGTGAGAGCAGGTGTGAGCAGGTGTGAGCAGGTGTGAGCAAGTGTGAGGTGTGAGCAGGTGAGAGCAGGTGTGAGCAGGTGAGAGCAGGAATTTAACATATACACACACACTGACATCAAATGACATAAAAAAAGTGTATGATAATAAAGATGGTGCAGCCTGAGGAACTCTTTTAAATGTGAGTGTGAAGTTTAACACCTGACTGACCTGACTTCACCTCCCTCTGTTTGTCGTCCTCATTTATTTCACGTTTAAACGAGCGTGACGTTTGAAATTTCCTCTTTTAATGAGCCGTGAGATTCAGAGCGCAGAGTCGCTGGCAGACGATTCCACCAGGATCTGAACGCGGGGAAGACAAACCGCAGCGTGGTCCCGGTCTGTGCCCGGAGCACATTTCATTTGTGTTTACACAATCATCAGTGAGGAACAACGAGGCGGCGCATTCACCTCCAACAAAACCAGACCAGAGCTATCGCATCTTCAGTAAGATTTTACAACAACGACCCCCGCCGCCATTTAGCAGGCGAGCGCCTCCAATTATCCAGAACATGCCCCGCCGGTTAAACAGAGCAATTATCAGTGAGATGGAGTCATCACCTCAGCGAGGCTCCGAGAACACGGGCCCTCGTTTCTCCACACCTCTGCTGATTTATGAAGCTCTCACGCACAGTGGGACAAATCATCCTGGTCTCAGCCTCGCACGCTGCACTGCAATTTAACTACTGATTTATTATGAGAGGCCTTTACACCACACATAGCACCACTGATACACACAATCACACAAGAAAGCGGCGAAGACGATGAGGAAGACAGAGAAGATGGAGAAGATGGAGAAGAAGGAGGAGAAGAAGAAGTGGACGGAGAAGACGGAAAAGGAGAAGATGGAAAAGGAGAAGGAGAAGAACAAGTGGAAGGAGAAGACGGAAAAGGAGAAGATGGAAAAGGAGAAGACAAAGAAGACAAAGAAGACAGAGAAGATGGAGAAGACGGAGAAGACAGAGAAGATTGAGAAGACCAGGGACATAAGGCCAAGTTGCTAGCGTGTATGTGGACATGAGGACAGATGGAAGACACGGCACGGTCTCTGCTCTCAGATCCAGAGTCAACAACAGTCAGATGTGTAAACAGTGAACACGAGTCAATGTTTGTCCTCGAGCGTTCAGAGCCAACACTGGTGTGTACACAAGCTTCAGGAGACCTGGACGTCTGGACCAGCACACAGACGCTTCTCTCTAACTCACACTCTCTTTTCAAACTGAAAATTAAACATTTAAAATCTGGTTTAGGATTTAATCCCATCCACATTTGAATGATTAGATAAAATACATGAAATAGTGATTTTAGTCTTGTAATATCTGCATGTCTAAGTCAACAGATTTTTCTAGGCTGATAAAATAACAATAGTTAAAGTATTTAGAAGCTGGTAACCCTCGACCCCTGACCCCTGACCCCTGACCCTCGAATGACAAAACATCAGCAATGATAAAACATGAGATCCTGACAGAATTTGCAACATCATCATTTTCTATAATATTAAAAAAAAGTGTGTTTTTCATTTCTTCTCCAAAAACCTATGGACCATTGAACTAGTTAAGCATGTATGACCACTAGGTGGCAGCAGCATATGTTTGCAGGGTTCATTGAATGCATCTCACAGCTGTGAACTCCAGCAGCTTCTTTAGAATCTTCAAAGTGTTTTATTTTTAATCATCAGGAGAAAAATCACAAGCAGAATACAGACATCTTTCATTGGAGCTATTTTATTCTTTTACTCTATATATTTGAATATTATTTTAATTATTTAAAAAAACACTTCAACCAAATAATTGATTATTAACATATTTGGTGACATATTTAGTCATCAACGATTAATCAATGATCATGCGTGTGTGTGAGATGATCAGAACTCAGACTTTGAGTGACAGATGGCTCCGCCTCAGACAAACTGTTTCCAGACGCTCGTGTGTAACAAACCATCTGCTGCGTCGGCTGCTGATTAATCAGTTAATTGAGAAAATGATGTGCAGATCAATCAGTGATTGTCAGAGTGTCAGTTCATAGCTCAGGAAAACAAAGTTAAACTTGTTCCTAATTAAACATAGAAACACGAGAACTCTGTGTCTTCTTTTAACATCAATATCATTTCAGCAAAGGTTCATAAAATGTGGATAATGACTGGTCAACATTCACTCATCACATGTTTCCTACACTGTTTATAAACTGGGTCACATGTGTCCTCCTTTCACCTGATCACAGACGCACTCACACTCGTCACGCTCGTCACACTGGTCACGCTCGTCACTCGTCTCGCTCGTCTCACTCGTCACGCTCGTCACACTGGTCACGCTCGTCACTCGTCTCGCTCGTCTCACTCGTCACGCTCGTCTCACTCGTCTCGCTCGTCTCACTCGTCACACTCGTCTCACTCGTCTCACTCGTCTCACTCGTCACTGACCCTGTGCTTCTGAAGACAACAATATCTAATCTTTATTGTGGATTAACACAGACGACACTCCGGAGGTGCCGGCGATGTTGTCAGACATTCTTATGCTGATTCAAATGTGACACGCCCACATCCGTAGCATGGCCACACCCACACCGCACCGCGGCCACACCTGCACCCACACCACGGCCACACCCGCATCAGACTACACCCACACCACGGCCACACCCACACCCGCACCACGGCCACACCCGCACCACACCCACACCACAGCCACACCCACACCTCGGCCTCACCCGTACCACGGCCACGCCCACGCCACACAAACTGCTTGGATAGAGAAGCTGGAGCATTGACAGTAACATCACAGTTATGAACGATGTTTGTTCAGAATCTTGATGTTGTGACGTTGACTACGATCATAATCTTGTGCAGGTCAACAAAGACAGTTATTAATGTTTAGATCAGAATCTAAATGAAGTCCTGGTCCCTGACGCTCAGGTCTAGAGGAGAAGAGGAAGAGGTGAAGCTCTTCCTCTTCTCCTCTCCCTCAGGATTCTTCTGTCGCTCCAGGAAATCTCTGCTTCACTTAATTAAGTCACTCATTAGTAAAGTAAAGAGAAGAAAGAGAGAGAGACAGAGAGACAGAGAGGGAGAGAGAGAGAGAGACAGAGAGAGAGAGAGATTTTGATTTTTAAACTTCTTTATTTGCTCAGAAACATGAACAATAACAAAAATTAGTTGTGTTCTGCACTTAAACTTAGACCATGGAGAAATAAAGTAAAAAATACGAAAGAAAAGAAAAAAACTCCATTTAACTCAGACTGTTGCAGAAAGACAATTTTCCATCATTCACACAACACAACACGTCTTTCACTCCCCATGTTTCTAAAAAATCTTCCGTGTTGTTCGTTGAGCGGAAGAAAACAAAGTCAGTCTTTATCCTGGTTTTTAACATCCTAACATAAATCTGCTGACAGTCAACATCAAGTGAGTTTTCCACTTTGTTCCTCCTTGAAACATAAATAGCCAGTTTTGCTTGACCAATTAAAAAGTTCAGCAGTTGACATTTGCCCTTGTTTTTCCTCGTGTATTTAAAACCAAAAATAAAAACACAAGAGGAAAAAGTCTCAGTGAATAACGAGAACAAGTGAGACAGGAAGTGGAACAAAGGAGTTAGTCTGACACAGTGCAAGAAACAGTGGAAGACAGTTTCTCTCTGTGGACAGAAAGGACAAGTGTCTGTGACATTAGTGTTGACAATGGAGATGAAGGCGTTCACTGCTACAGCAGCGTGAAGAACCCTCCACTGTAAGTCTGCTGCTTTTTTAGTTAACGGTGGTTTGTAGAGTGAGCTCCACTCTGGCCTTAGATCCTCTGTGAGGGACAGGTGGTGTCTCCATGGAGTGTCCACTCTGTCTCTCAGTCTACTCTGGTTTAAAACCTTCACCATCACATAGTACATGACCTTCCCTGTTACACTGCACAGATTGTAATTGTTGGATTTGTTCATCTGCAGCAGAATGTTTACATCACACTTAAAAACAGGTGAGATGGTGAGTTCAGGGAAAGGGTCTGTAGAGTCCGGTTGCGTTTGTCCATTGCAGTAGTCCGAGATCAGACAGAGTTCAGAATCAGTCAACTGCTGCCTCCAGTCCTTCAGCAGGAGACTGACCACCCTGACTGACCTGGTTTCGAGACGCTGGGCCAGACCGATCTCATTGTCCAACCGCGGGCCGCAAACCTCCGCCACTTGACCCAGTGTCAGGATTTTTGCCGCGCATAGTCTCTGTAGCAGGGACGGACCCACTACACCACGGAACCGTGTTCCCAGAGTCACCGGTTCCTTTAAAAGCCAAAACAGAGAGTTAGCTCCTCCTCCTGCTCGCCTCTCTTTGTTGAGGAGGCCCCACACTTTAAAAAGTCCTTTATAAAAGGTGGTGAAGTTGTTCAGCTTAAAATCCCGTAGATCCATTAAAAACAGGGTCTCAGCCAGGCCTAGTCCACTGCACCGCTCCAGTAGGGTGCGAGCCACCGGTCTCCAGACTAAGTCTGTGGGTCCTGTTAAAAAACGCTGGATGTGTTGGAGTCTGAAAGCAGCTCTCCGACTCGCCACATGGACCAGGTTGTGACCCCCCTCTTCTTTGGGTAGGAAGAGGACGCTCTGTGGGACCCAGTGAAGACGGTCCCAGACGAAATCCACCAGAGCGGCCTGTACTCTGGAGAGCACATCCTCAGGGGGGTCCAAACACATCAGGCGGTGCCACAGCATGGAGGAAACCAGGTTGTTGATGACAAGAATCCGACCTTTAAAAGACATTTTTGGACGAATCCATCTCCACCTGTTAAAACGACCCTCGACCCTTTCGATAAAATTCTCCCAGTTCTTGGAGGTGTTGGTGACGTCACCAAGGTGAACCCCGAGGTATTTAAAACCTCCTCTCTGCCACGTTAGTCCTCCTGGTAAAAGCAGCTCCCTCTCAGGTCCATCTCCAACTGCCAAGGCCTCGCTCTTCTCCCAGTTGACCTTAGCAGAGGAGATTTTCTGGAAGTCATGAGCAGCTTTGCTCAGAACTTCGATGTCCTGTTGGTTATTTATAAAAACAATGACATCGTCGGCATAAGCAGAGATTTTAAAACAATGATCACAGCCAGGGAAATAAAAACCACACAAGCGAGATCTCAGTTTCCGTAAAAAAGGTTCTAAGGCCAGAGAATAGAGCATGCCTGACAGGGAGCAGCCCTGTCTGACACCTCTGTGAACTTTAAAAGGAGCTCCCAAACCACCGTTAACCTTCAGCACACTCTCAATGTCATTGTACAAGACCCTGATCTTAGCTATGAAACCTGAGCTGAAGCCAAAAGCCTGCAGTGTCTGCCACAGGTAAAGGTGTTCAACTCTGTCAAAAGCTTTTTCTTGGTCTAGAGAAATCAGCCCAAGCTTTGAGCCTAATGAACCAGAGAGGTCCAGAACATCCCGAATTAAGGTGATATTATCAGATATCAGCCTGCCGGGCACACAGTAGGTCTGGTCTACGTGAATGACCTGGTCCATCACTCTCCGGAGCCTCGTTGCCAGGACTTTTGACAGCAGTTTGTAATCGGCACACAGTAGTGACACAGGACGC
The DNA here is from genome assembly GCF_958295425.1 of Solea solea. NCBI lineage: Eukaryota > Metazoa > Chordata > Actinopteri > Pleuronectiformes > Soleidae > Solea > Solea solea. The sequence goes on from NC_081154.1 coordinate 20,085,677, forward strand.
CAGTTCTTCACTTCCTGCAGGTCTCCTTTCTTCGGGAGGAGGGTGAGGACAGCCCTCCTGCAGCTCAGAGGCAGCCGTCCCTTGTCCAGGCTGTCCTGTAGGACACACAGTACATCCTCCCCGAGTATAGTCCAGAAAGTCTTATAAAATTCTGCAGGGAGACCGTCTATGCCGGCAGCCTTCCCGCTCTGTAGACTCTGCAGCGCCTCCTGCAGTTCCTGTGCAGAGAGCTGTGCCTCTAGCTGCTCCTTGTCTCCTTCGAGCACTCCGGGCAAGTTCTCCAGAAAAGACAGCGCCACCTCCGGATCCTCCAGGAGCTCTGTCTTGTAGAGATCTTGGTAGAAGGAGGAGGCGCACTGTCGAATCTCCCCGTCCTCCTGCAGCAGTTGTCCGTCAGCAGATCTCAGCGAGTGTATCAGCCTCCTCTGTCCACTCTTACGCTCCAACCCAAAGAAAAAGTGGGACGGAGCGTCCATCCTGGCAACTTTGTTAAAGCGAGACCGCACGAGAGCACCTTGAGCGTGAACGCCCAGCAGGTCTGACAGAGCTGATCGTTTTTCTTTGAGAACTCTAAACTGTTCTCGATCTCCTGTGGAGTCTGCTGAACCCTGCAGCTCCACCACTTCTCTCTCCAGATCTTTCATAGACCTGGTCAAGTCTCTGGTGACATTGAGAGTGAACTGTAAGCAGAGCTGTTTGATTTTGACTTTACCAATGTCCCACCACTGCTGCAACGAGCTGTACTCGGACTTGGTTTGTCTAAAATAAAACCAAAAATACGAGAGTGCATTTCTAAAACTGTTGTCTGACAGCAGTGCGGTGTTAAAATGCCAGTATGCACTCTTACATTTGATGTTTTTAATAAAAACCTTACAGTGCACAAGGGAGTGGTCAGAGAAACCGACAGGACAGATAAAACAACTCTTAAAAACACTGACATGGTGTTCATAACAATAAAAACGATCGAGTCTGGCCAACGACAGCAGGTTGTCTCTGCAGCGAGCCCAGGTGTACTGACGCTGGTTCTTATGGATCGACCTCCACACGTCACAGAGCTCAAAGGTCTCTATTATTTTTGTTAGACACTTTTTTGAAGCAGCGTTTGGTTCCAAGTGATTCCTGTCTAAAGCAGGGTTCACTGTACAATTAAAATCACCTCCTAAAAACAGATGTGTGTCATCATGACAGTTAAAAAGAGACGATTTTAAAGTATCTAAAAACACCAGTCTTTCTCCTGCAAGAACAGGAGCATATACATTCATAAAAACCATTTTAGTTCTCTCGAACTCTGCTGTGACTTTTAAAAGTCGTCCAGGGACGATTTCATCTGCAGAGTACGAAGAGGGGGTGAAATCTCTAGAAAAGAGAATCCCGACCCCCCCACTGTTGCTGTCCTTGTGGCTTAAGACCACCTCCCCATTCCACTCCCTCCTCCAGTCACACTCATTGTCTGAGGTGCTGTGCGTTTCTTGGAGGAAAATAACATTTAGCTTTTTAGTCCGGATGAGCGTGAAAAGTGAAGCTCTCTTCACGTCTTCACGTGCACCGTTAATGTTTAATGATCCCAGCTTTAACTCACACATCCTTCTATAAAAGCTGCATCCAGACAAAAACACACTCAGCAAAGTAAAGAAAGAAAAAGCAAACGCACTCATTCATTCTTCTCTTTCTCTAACTGGATCCGTATTTTACTTAAAATCTTTTTTAATCTAAAAATCTCAGTGTCCATAAAAGATGGCTGACCAAGATCTCCTCTGTTTTTCATCAGAGTTCTGACCGACTGATGGAAGAGTTTTAGGTCGGGGAAGAACTCTTCCACCATCACTCCCTTCTCTCCTTTAGTGTCGGCCAGAAACTTCCTGACACGAGAGAACGAGTATTCACTACCCACCTCAGTGTCTTCTTCACCACCCAGTGTGCTCTGTGTGTCTCCCAGTGTGTCCTCTAGTGTGTCTTCCTGTGTGTCACCCACTGTGTCTTCCTGTGTGTCCTCCAATGTGTCACCCAGTGTGTCTTCCCGTGTGTTGTCCTCTGACCCCTCAGAGGACACCTGTGAATTAACTTTCGACATTTTCTTGTTTTTTTTGGTGGTTACTTTAGTTTCAGGGTTTTTTCGTTTGATCGAACACTTCATTATTTCACCCATTGAGTCGTCAACAATGTCATCGTTATACTCCAGAGCAGCCTCTGCTACTCTGGTGACTGTCTGTCCTCTGGCTGCAGAGGACTCTGTCTGGACACTCTGTCCATCTGGGCTTTCCCCTGTCTGTGTGTGTGCTGCGTCACTCTGTGCCTCCGTGTGTGTCTGTGGTGTGTGTGTGTGCGGTGTCTGTGTCTCAGGTGTGAGTGTCTGTGTGTGCGGTGTCTGTGTGTGTGGTGTGTGCGTCTGCGTCTGTGGTGTGTGTGTCTGTGTGTGTGGTGTCTGTGTGTGTGGTGTCTGTGTCTGTGGTGTGTGTGTCTGCGTCTGTGGTGTGTGTGTCTGTGGTGTGAGTGTCTGTGTTGCGCGGGGATCGTCGGCTCTGAGCGGCGGCTCCGCTGTAGCGACAGCAGCAGCAGCGTCAGGCCGGCGATCACCTGCTCTTCTCGGGCATGAGCGGACCAAGTGTCCCTCTGCCCCGCAACCAAAGCACCGGAGAGAATCTGACGTGACGTGAACTGTATAATCGTAATCATCTACTCTGAACTTCAGAGCCAGATTTAACTCGGATCTGTTGTCCTTGAGTATCATAAATACCTGTCTCCTGAAAGACATGACGTGCTTCAGGAGAGCAGATTTACAGCCCAGCGGAATCATCTTTATCGCGGACACGAGTTTCCCGTGCCGCGACAGTTCCTTCATTAGAGCCTCATTGCTCAAAAACGGCGGTGCGTTTGAAATAATAATCTTTTTTGCAGGTGTTACCAGAGGCAACACCTGCACCAGAGAGCCGTCCACCACCACGCCGCTCTCAACCAGCTCATTCACTTTATCAGTGCTGTCCAAAAAAATGACGACAGCACTGTTCATCCTTGAGGCGGATTTTACTCTGCTGTAGCCCACGACTGCGCCCACAGCCAGGCCACACGCCTCCACTGACACGCCGACATCCGGACACAGTCTTACGGCATGTCGGCGAGTCAGTTTCTCCAGCCCGGAGACTCCAGGTGCTGCCATTACCTGCCCGGCTGCAGCGCCGGCGGCAGCCACCGTCAAACACAAAAAACTTTAAAACTATAAACTATTAACAACTCAAAATCAGTGGTCACAAAAGAAAAATTAAATATCAACAAAAAACCACCAAGCAGCAAAAAGAAGATTATAGGAAAAGTCAGAAAAGTTTGAAAAAACACTCACCCTGACCACGCTCTCAGCCACGCTCACTCCCAACATTCACTCAGAGAGAGAGAGAGAGAGAGAGAGAGAGAGAGAGAGAGAGAG
>NC_081154.1:20089294-20099294 GCF_958295425.1 Solea solea
AACGAGAAGAAAGAGAGAGAGACAGAGAGGGAGAGAGAGAGAGAGACAGAGAGAGAGAGAGAGACAGAGAGAGAGAGAGAGAGAGAGAGAGAGAGAGAGAGCCCACCTCCTGCAGCCACTCTCACTACCAGTCTGAGGATTAGCGTGCACGCGCACACACACACACACACACACACACACACACAGACAGAATGTATCTGCAGAAAAAGACTAAAGTCAGTTCAAGTTCTTTGTAAAAGAATAAAAACAATTCATCTGTTCAATTAGACGCAGATTAAAGAAATCTGTAAAGATTATTATTGTTATTTATATCATGAGTTACAACTCCGTGTCTGCAAGCACTGAGGCTGTGAACGTGTGAACGTGTAAATGTGTGAACGTGTGAACGTGTGAACGTGTAAATGTGTGAACGTGTGAACGAGCACAGGTTTCAGATGAGATGGAAGTGATAGAGCACGGTCAGGTAATCACTCATTAATAATAAAACTATGTATTTGTCGTTTAGTAGATGAACACACACACACACACACACACTGACAGAGACAGACACACACACACACAAACACACTGAAAGAGACAGACAGACACACACACACACACACACACACACGCACTGACAGAGACACACTGACACAGACACACAGAAACACACACAGACACTGACACACACACACACAGACACACAGAAACACACTGACACACACACACACAGACACACGTGTACGTTCATTAAAAATGACCCATAAATAATCCAAAAAGCAGTTTCAGTGTATGAAAACAGAGCAGTGTTGTGTTTTCTGTGTTTGTCATGATTTAAACTGGTGTTTAACTATGGGATGGCGGGGTGTGTTCTCTACACTGAGTCCATGTTTGTTATGTTAGCTCAAAGAGACAGGAAGTGACCTCACGCCTCATCCATCAATCCACGAGTGACAGCTTTTATCTGGACCTGACAGACATAAGCAGCAGCAGCCTCAGACACTCTGCTGCTGCTGCTGCTGCTTATCAGGAATCTGTATGTGAGAACACAAAGACTGGAGTGAAAGTTAAAGCTGAATCGATTAGCCAAGTCTCACCTGGCGCCTGCAGCAGGTTTAAATCCTGACAGTGAATCACGCTGTAAATCTCCTCTGTCATGTTCACACGCACACACACACGCACGCACGCACGCACACACACGCACACACACACAAACACAAACGCGCGCGCGCGCTTGCCTCCTGCAGCGTAAACACAGACGTCTGATCTCCAAACATATTAACAAGGTGTTTGGATGAGGAATAATCATCCTCACACACACACACACACACACACACAAATAATCAGCCGCATGAATGTATGACATGAATATGAATGTATGAAAACAAACAGACTTACATCAAGTTACACGTGTCACACGTGTGCACTGACAAACAAACCTAACTTTTCAACAAGAGACGACGACTGCGACATAAACCATTCAACCATAGATTCATCCATTATTAATCCATTCATACATTCATCTGCAACTACTTTGCTGATATCGGACCGATATCAATATGGGATCGGGACGTCCCCAATAATCATTAGTTTCAGCCGTTCATGTGTCCACACATTCATGTTGTTTGTGAATGGTTCCTGTTCAAATGAAAGATGAATCACCACGTTTTTAATTTGACAATAACAGCAGCTGAGTGCATCAGTCAGAGGACGTTAATGTCATTCCAGCTCACATTATTTCATGCGTTCACTGGTTCACTCAGTGGTGTTTAAGGCCCGGTCCTGAGTGAGTGAGGAGGCGGCCTCTCATGTGCCAGCTGTGGGCGAGTGCAAACAAGGTAATTGTGGTTTGATCCCGCATTGTTAACATTTCAAGCTGCCGCTGGCGATCGCACTAATAAACCTAATTGTACCCACTGTGAAAATTTGGCAAAATTGAAGGCTTCTAATGATATCAAGTGTGTGTGTGTGTGTGTGTGTGTGTGTGTGTGTGTGTGAGTCAGGACACATGGATCACGCTGACGAGGAGCAGAAATCAAACATCATCAGGATTCTCTGCGCCTCAGACTGTGCTCACTGACAATCACATCATTAACCAGGTGTGAGAGGATTTCAATCAGCCACTTAAACAAATGACAGCGTGGATGACGTCCACGTCCACGTCCACGTCCACGCCGTCAGCTCCGCTCCACTCATCTGTGATGAAGAGCGGCGACGAGGCCACGTCCTGATCAGCTGCTGTAAACTGAGGCAGTTCAGGACACGGCGGCCGGGCTGTTGGTATTGACTGAACACGATTTATGGACCGAATCACAGAGACAACAGACACAAAGAGAAGAGGAGACAACGTTACCAACATGAGGAAACATAGCAAGAAGTTAATGGAAGCTTCTAAAAAAGAACGAGTCTTTTAAAGGAACGGCTCCTCGTGATCTGACTGCACAAGAAAGACTGAAGAGTGTCAGAGGACAAGAGCAGGAGAGTGAAGAAGAAGAACGTGAGCTCTCTCTCTCTCTCTCTCTCTCTCTCTCTGTGCGTCTCAGGCTCGCTCGTCCCTCCCTCTCTCTGCAGCTTAATAAGCAGCAGCAGAGCTGAAGGAGTAAAAGCCTCAATCACAGAAACACACATGGCACTTTGAATGTGAGATAATTCCGCTGTCATTATATTGTTCCATCGATAAAGCAGAAATAAAAAAGCAGCTAATGGTGAATAATGGTCGTGTGTGTGTGTGTGTGTGTGTGGACACGAGGCTCAGCTCACTTGAAACACTTTGATTCCATAAATGAGATTTCAGCGGCCGTAAACACGTCGTCTTTGCTCACAGAATCAAAGTGGAGCACATTACAGGTTAGAGGAGGATTTATGGTCTGCTCTTAAGACCTTCTGCTTACAAAACCATTACGGCTCCAACCAGCGCCGCCGCCGCCGCGCTTATGAAATATTGACTGATGAATTGAAGGTGAACGCACGGCGAGAAAAAGCTTTTTGAAAACGCAGCTGATTTAATCCTGTGTCACAGGCACATGATCACAGATGAGATTAAAGTTTGAAAGCAGAGGAGGGGCGGGGTTTACAGAGAGACACTCACTCATTCAGTTCTTGTATTGAATAGTAGCTGTGCGGCGCTCTCTGAGCTGCATTTCATTGATTCACTTTGATAAAACTGCATTTATCATCCTTACAAACTGCCTTTACTAAATATCAGTGAGGAGCTTTTAATCTCAGAGAGTGAATAATCCCAGTGTTTTGTTTGTGAAGTGATGAACAGAATCAAACTCGACACTGATACAGTTAATCACTTCATTTAAACACAGTTATTATTTCATCCATTATTGGTCGTTGTACATAACGAGCTGAAGAGGAAACACCTTTGTACATTGAACCATTTATTCATTCACACACACACACACACACACACACACACACACACACACACACACACACACACACACACACAGTCAACAGTTGGATGTTAATTAGAGCTGCACATATTTATTTTTGAGACTGTTCACTTTAGAGCAATTTCATTTATTCATTAAAATATCAATATTTGCCCTGAAGTCCAGATTATTGTACTGCACAGAATATCAACAAATCACTCCACTGTGACTTCTGACTCCTAATGAAAACAGTTGAAGATTGATTTAGTGATCGATTATTGTTCATTTAATCAATCACAGCAGCTGTAATTTCTCCCACACACACACACGCCCTCAGTGAGTCACCTGCACAGTGAACAGTTGGACAATAACACGATTAACAGACAGACAGAAGCCCAGACAGACAGAAGCACAGACAGACAGACAGAAGCAGGCAGACAGACAGACAGAAGCACAGACAGACAGACAGACAGACGAAAAGCTACATATGGAATTAGATTTGTGTCAATATTTTCAAACACTTCTATAGAAGCAAATAAAACGTCAATTTAATTATCCAAAAATATTTTATTTTTTAAAAAATTGTATTGCTTTATTTAAAAGTTAAATTTATTTAAATACACTTGTTCTTTGCGCCATGTTTTTTTGTTTGTGGGAGGGCCTTAGGAAGCTGCCCACTGATTGGCTACAGAGTTTTGGAGTGACAGCTCAACGGACCAGAAGTTTTCCCGCGTCGACATCGGGATAATAAAAATAATTATAAATATCTAACGTTTATAATTTGCAATAACTTTGCAAAGAACAAGTGTGTTTTCAAACAATAAAATACAATCTCTTAGAATGATTACATCCATAATTTATTTGCTTCTTCAAAAGTGTTGAAACCACAGATATGGGCGAGGACACTGGCAGGAAGCCACGCCCCTGAACCATGCAACCCCCCCACAGAACAAACACTGCAGTCAAAGTGATGAGTCATGCGACCTGATTCATCCTGATACAACGTTACTGTGTGTGTGTGTGTGTGTGTGTCTACAGTCAAACCTGTGACGTTTGTGACGCGGCGATAAAATCAGGAGGCGGAGCCTCTCAGCACTCCCTTCATTTAAAACACTCATAAATAAGTTCAAGTGGCTCCTGCAGCCACAGACACAGTCAGCGAAACACATCCCATAAACACAGTCAACTGGAACCCTCTGTGTGTGTGTGTGTGTGTGTGCATCATCGCTGTGTCCTTGTGGGTAATCTTTCCTCCATCCTCATCTCTCTCCCTCCCTCCCTCCCTCCCTGCTCTCCTCCTCCTCCCCCGCGGACACGTCCATATTTAACTGCAGAGCAGACATCTTGTTTAACTCATTAACACATTAACACTAATGTCACACGACAGAGGTGAGCAGGGCATAAATGGAACTCTTTAAATATAATCGTTTCCTTCTCTGACGAGCACTTACAAGCTCCTCCCACTTCCACATACACAAGTATGTGGAAGACACAGTAAATTAACGTTTGTGCCAAATTACTGAGCGACCACGCTGTCTGACGAGGTCACCGCGACCTTTGACCTCCAAAACCCAAATCCAAGTGAACGGAGTGTGACCTCACGTGACCTTGACCTTTGATCACAGGGTGAACGACACCTTTATAAAAACATATTCACGGGTGCCGGGTCTTCTCGCTGCAAGGCGAGAGTGCTAACCACTGCACCACCGTGTGGCCCCAAAACTGACAGGACTTCCTGAAATTAAGAACTTTGACCTCTGACCTCTGCCATCTCATCACTTCTTCCTCTAACCCAAGAGAACGTCTGCGCCGGATGTAAAGAAATTGCTTTTCAGATGTTTTTGGAGATTTCTGAGAATGTGAGAGGAAAACATTTTTCCTCTCACATGAGACCAGGTCCACGGTTTTATCAGCTGCTTCAATCTAAAGCTGCTGTGACCCAAAGGTCAGGAGATAAGGACTGAAGGCGTGGAGGTGTGCTCCAGGCCCAGGAGGACTCATCTGGACTCACAGAGTCACACACCTTCACCTCCCTCTCGACGAGATAAATACAGTGGTATGCAAAAGTTTAGGCCCCCCTGTAAATTTTCAGGATTTTCCTTTATAAATCATTGGTTGTTTGGATAAAAAAATTCAGTTAAATATATCATATAGGAGACAAACACAGTGATATTTGAGAAGTGAAATAAAGTTTATATGATTTACAGAAAGTGTGCTAGAATTATTTAAAGGGGACATATTAAACCTTATTTCCCCCATTAAAATAGTTCCCTGGTGTCCTAATGAACATGTCAGTGACATGCCTTGGTCAAAATACCATAAGGATGAAGCACCATAGCAGTTCAATAACCCTGCTAAACCCGCCCCTTTCAGAACGCTCGGTTTTCGTGCATGGTCCCTTTATATGCAAATGAGACACAGGCAAACACACACCCACTTCTTCCAGGGGGTTTCTGATTTGTCCTCTTTACAGCGCTCACTCGCTCAGCTGCTTCTCGTCTCCCCCTCCCTCCACTAGTTCTCTGACAATATCAACATGGCAGCATGCGCAGAAAACAGCGAGAGTGCCGTCACAGGAAGAGACGTCCTACATAAGGATCGAGCCGAACACTGCCGAACTGTAAATCAGTGTAAAACACTTAGGGACAGCACAGCTGATCGTCACCGCTGATCGCCAGCAGCGCGCGGTGAGCTGAATAAACTGGCGCTGTATGAGACCGGTGACTGTATGCTCCGGAGCTGGCGATCAGTTTAGGCAGCTCGCCGCTCGTCGCTGGCGATCAGCTGTGCTGTCCCTAAGTATCCATGTGTCGGAGGTCTGTTCCTGTGACGGCACTCACACATACAGCGCCAGTTTAGGCAGCTCACCGTTCGCCGCTGGCAATCAGCGGTGCTGTCTTTTTAACTGATTTTCACAGAGAGTGCAGCAGCTGCACAGAGAGTGCAGCACCGCTGATCGCCAGTGGCGAGCGGCATAAACGGCTGCTGTATGTGACTGTATCAGACTGAGTCTGTGCTCTGGTCATGGAGGACGTACTGAACAAATATGTTTAATTAGGACGTGTCAGAATGGTCAGTTATGACCTCTATGTGACCTTTTCTTAACAATGTGTGTGTTTGTACGTCGGTGAAATACGGTCTCTGACTAAATACAGTGACCGCTGGCCGCAGTCTGATGTGAAGTGGTGCGAACACACAAACACACGTTTGCTGACTTTATCCGGCACATTAGCTTCATATATAAAATCCTCTGAGGCTGGAAGTTTGTGTAAAACACTGTGCTCCACTGTGCAGCCACCAACAGCACACTTGTCCCTCCGCGTTGACATAACACCGCTCTTCCTCCCTCGCCTGCACTCTCGCAGGGACAAGGTGGAGCTAAGGTGGAGCTAAGGTGGAGCTAAGGTGGAGCTAAGGTGGAGCTAAGGTGGAGCTCTCGAGGTAAACTTACTGGTGGGTGGTAACATTCGCGGTGAAATGCGCATGCTGCCGTCATAAGCACAGGGAATTCAACATTGAGCGTTTTATCGCCTATACTTACACTAAGGGGGACCACGAAAACATGACTGAGTATTCTTTTTCCACACTTTGGTGACTGGTAGGGCCTCCAGAGTCCCAAATATAAGTATTAAAATGGTTAAAAAGTTGATTTTGCATAATATGTCCCCTTTAAACAATATTAGGCATGTGCATAAATTTAGGCACCACAAAAGAAAAATTTACTCAATGTTTTGTGCATCTTCGTTTCGAAAGGTATTTTGGACGATTCTTCTTTACAAAACATCTCCAGTTCAGTCAGGTTTGATGGTTTCCGAGCATGGACAGCCCGCTTTAAATCACACCACAAATTCTCAATAATATTCAGGTCTGGGGACTGAGATGGCCACTCCGGAACATTGTATTTGTTCCTCTGCATGAATGCCTTAGTAGATTTTAACCCTCAACTTTAACAAGATTCCCAGTCCCTGCACTGGCCACACAGCCCCACAGCATGATGGAACCGCTGCCAAATTTGACTGTAGGTAGAAAGTGTTTTTATTGGAAGGCTGTGATCTTTTTCTGCCCCTTGTTTTGCCCAAATAACTCTATTTTAGTTTCATCAGTCCACAGCACCTTATTCCAAAATGAAGTTGGCTTGTCCAAATGTGCTTTAGCATAGCTCCAGCGACTGTTTGTGGCGGGTGCAGAGAAAAGGCTTTTTCTGCATTACTCTTCCATACAGCATCTCCTTGTGTAAAGTGCGCTGAATAGCTGAACGATGCACAGTGACACCATCTGCAGCCAGATGATGTTGTAGGTCTTTGGAGCTGGTCTGTGGTTGACTGTGACTGTTCTCACCATCCTTCGCCTCTGCTTATCTGAGATTTTTCTTGGTCTGCCACTTCGGGCCTTAACTAGAACTGTGCCTGTGGTCTTCCAATTCCTCACAATGTTCCTTACAGTTGAAACTGAGAGCTTAAATCTCTGCGATAGCTTTCTGTATCCTTCCCCTAAACCATGTCGTTGTTTTCAGGTCATTTGAGAGTTGTTTTGAGGCTCCATGTTGCCACTCTTCAGAGAAGATGCAAAGAGGAGAAACACCAATTTTGAGTTCCAATTATTAGTGCTAAAGCTATTGAAATCAATAAAATGACAAGGGTGCCTAAATTAATGCACATGCCTAATTTTGTTTAAATAATCCTTGCACACTTTCTGTAAATCATATAAACTTTATTTCACTTCTCAAATATCACTGTGTTTGTCTCTGATATATTTAACTTACATTTGGGGGGTTACAGAGAGACTAAATCCTCTCTCTCTCTCACACTCACACACACACACACACACACACACACACACACAGCAGCTGCTGCAGGAGGGCGGAGTCAAGAAAAACACTCAGGTAACTACAACAGTGTGGTTCAGAAAAATCCATTCATCAATCGATACGTTTTCAGCTCAGGGCCAATTTGAAAAGATGACTGAATGAATAGTTTAGAAATGTTCTCACACACTCGCACACACTCAAACTACACAAACTACACAAACTACAGCGTGTGAATATACAGAAAATGTGCTGGGAACTCATCCCGGTCCCGTCAGCTCTACAGCGGGGGCCATTTTGTGCCAACATGTTTTCACAGACGCTCATAAAAACTGAACACATTTCCAGTGTTTGATGCTCAGGGGGTCAAAGGTCACTTCAGACCGATAAAAATGTAATTCCCATTGTCCCAGTTGTTATAATGTGTAAAATAATGGCAATGTAACCAAATCTAAGCCACGCAGGAGGAACTTATGTTATCATCATAAACATGTTTTCAAAATAAAAGTAAAACTGTTTATTTTTCTTGTTGAAAAACATATTCACGATAAACACGTTCTCATCATTGAGATCATTCAGAATGGTTTAAACCAGGGGTCTCAAACTCAAAGGAGCTGGGGGCCACTGCTGGCACTGTCATCTCAGTGGGGGGCCACTTTGGTGTTTGAGACGAGTATGAGAAAAAAAAAATCACAAATATTTCTGAAAAGGGGGTTTATTTTCAAATATTGTATGATAATGTTACAAAACTATTAAATTCACAGTAAGTGCAAATGTTTTTGGCCTCATTCTTAAATGACTAATCAAAGCCTTTCATGAACTGTGACAGCACTTCTGTTCATATTGTCTTCATATTAAATAACACAAAAAAGAACTCTAGCTTTGTGAGCACATTTTAACAGTAAGTGCAATTTTTGATCTTAAATAACCTATTTTAACATTTCACTCAACAGACAAATCGCTTCTGAGTCCATTTGCACTTTATTTCTTGCCAGACAGCTGACAGCGCTTCTGTGCACATAGCTGAGCTGTATTGACTCTGATGGACGCTGCAGTTGAAACTCTGAGCACAGCCTCAAGATGAGCATCTGTAAGCTTGTCCTGTACTATGTGCTTTTATTAAAGTTCATTGTAGAGAACACTTTCTCACACACATACAGTACTTGCTCCCAAAAAGGCCCATAACACGACTGAAAACTCTGGACAGCTCTGGGAATGAAGGAGGCAGCTCTCTGAGGAACTCTCCAGTCTTGTCTGCTTTAGTTTCCAATTCACAAGTCAATGAGTTCAGTTTGCAACATGCTGGGGACACTCTCCACATCAGCTGAGAAGGGGTCTGCAAACAACTGTCATGGTGAGCCTTGAAATCAGCAAAACGCTCATCAAACTCTTGCTGCAGGTTTCCAACAGCAGAGACTTATTATTTATTATTAGGGTTTTTTTAAATTTAAATTGCACGCAAAATTATTCTTGTAATTGTGGAAAACAAATGAATAAAAATAAACTTCAAGTGCTAAATTGCATTTAACTTTTTACGTCAAGATGCGGGCCGGATGTAGGGGGGCCACCGGCCGGAAGTGGCCCCCGGGCCGGGAGTTTGGGAGCCCTGGTTTAAACCCTCTTTACGACGGCGTCTCATCTAAATCTAAATAAAAGTATTCTTCAGTGATCAGAGGAAGGGAAACATTGTTACTGTATCAGCCGTACATTTACTGACATGTGAAGGAGAAATCCACACGGATCACAACACCAAGAATAAAACAGAGACATCTGAGAGCGTCGTCATTTCCACGTTTGACAAACACTTAAGACATTCATCAATTATAAAACTGCGGGT
>NC_081154.1:20104294-20121794 GCF_958295425.1 Solea solea
GTGACATCATGACCACGCGGGGAGGATCCCAACATCACGACCACGCGACATCATGACCACGCGGGGAGGATCCCAACATCACGACCACGTGAAGAGGATCCCGACATCACGATCACGCAAGGAGGATCACAACCACGCGAAGAGGATCACTACCACACGAGGAGGATCACGTACACGCAAGGAGGATCCCAATATCACGACCACGTAGGGAGGATCACAACCACGCGAGGAGGATCCCAACATCACGACCACGCGGGGAGGATCACGACCGCACAACCACGCGGGGAGGATCAAAACCATGTGAGGAGGATCACGTACACGCAAGGAGGATCCCAATATCACGACCACGTAGGGAGGATCACAACCACGCGAGGAGGATCACAACCACGCGAGGAGGATCCCAACATCACGACCACGCGGGGAGGATCACGACCACACAACCACACGAGGAGGATCCCAACATCACGACCACGCGAGGAGGATCCCAACCACGCGGGGAGGATCACGACCACACAACCATGCGGGGAGGATCACAACCATGTGAGGAGGATCACGTACACGCGAGGAGGATCCCAACATCACGACCACGTAGGGAGGATCACAACCACGCGAGGAGGATCACAACCACGAGAGGAGGATCCCAACATCACGACCACGCGGGGAGGATCACGACCACACAACCACGCGAGGAGGATCCCAACATCACGACCACGCGAGGAGGATCCCAACCACGCGGGGAGGATCACGACCACACAACCACGCGGGGAGGATCCCAACATCACGACCACGCGAGGAGGATCCCAACCACGCGGGGAGGATCACGACCACACAACCATGCGGGGAGGATCACAACCATGTGAGGAGGATCACGTACACGCGAGGAGGATCCCAACATCACGACCACGTAGGGAGGATCACAACCACGAGAGGAGGATCCCAACATCACGACCACGCGAGGAGGATCCCAACCACGCGGGGAGGATCACGACCACACAACCATGCGGGGAGGATCACAACCATGTGAGGAGGATCACGTACACGCGAGGAGGATCCCAACATCACGACCACGTAGGGAGGATCACAACCACGAGAGGAGGATCCCAACATCACGACCACGCGGGGAGGATCACGACCACACAACCACGCGAGGAGGATCCCAACATCACGACCACGCGAGGAGGATCCCAACCACGCGGGGAGGATCACGACCACACAACCACGCGGGGAGGATCCCAACATCACGACCACGCGAGGAGGATCCCAACCACGCGGGGAGGACCACACAACCACGCGGGGAGGATCACAACCATGTGAGGAGGTTCACGTACACGCGAGGAGGATCCCAACATCACGACCACGTGGGGAGGATCACAACCACGCGAGGAGGATCCCAACATCACGACCACGTGGGGAGGATCACAACCACGCGAGGAGGATCCCAACATCACGACCATGTGGGGAGGATCACAACCACGCGAGGAGGATCACGACCACGCAGGGGTGATCCCGACATCACAACATATCAATAAGTGTATTGATGAGTATTTATTTATTATTGATGAAATCCCTTTAGCACAAACAGGAAGCGCACACCGACAGTAATTAGTCTGAATAACAAACAGGAAGTGGAGTCAGAATCAGGCGATGACAGCGGCGATGACAGCGGCGATGACAGCGCTGCCTGTGGAGTCTGCAGCAGAGAACAGCAGCGTTTACACCTCATTAACATGGATCACAGTGAATGAACAGGTGTGTGTGTGTGTGTGTGTGCGACCTGACTCCACAACCTTTTAAAGAGCAGGACTGATGCAAACACACACACATATGCATCAGCACGTCATCACAATTAAAATGCCAGGAACACAAATACCTCAATTAATGTTAATGACCTCTGCTGCAGCCTCTGTGTGTGCGTGTGTGTGCGTGTGTGTGTGTGCGTGCGTGTGCGTGTGCGTGTGCGTGTGCGTGTGCGTGCGTGTGCGTGTCTCCTTCTAATCACTCCATGATGATGCCAGAGCACAAAAACATGTTTAGTTGTCAATTACAATGTGAAGTAAATCTGCATATGAATGAGTGAACGTCAGTGTGAGCATGAGGGAAACATAACCATGTGAATCATACAAGTTGGTTAATTATTCGACAAAGTTTAGTTTCTGTCAAAGTTTCAGTTCATGTTCAGACCGGTGGTCAAACACGTGGTTCCGGTGATAATGTGAGCTTTGTGGACGTCTCTGATAACTGACGTCAAACTAAAAACACACACAACCATAGAATACATGACTGAATCATTCAAACACACAACGTTAACTGCAACAACAAATGCACACGACACACCACGGATTACTCCACAGCGCAACACAGTGGCTCGGTGGAGAAGTGCAGTTGTGTTGTCAAACGTGTTTGTGTTCCCGTTTACATGGAAAATATCAGTCATTCAGCTGTCAATCACTCTGAATGTGAAGAGACCATGAACTCATTTACTCATTTACAACCAGCAGAGTCGCCCCCTGGTGGCCGGCTCATTACACTGCTACGTCCATGTCGCCTCGAGGTGAAAGAAAAAAGTGTTGTTGTTTGTGTGAAGAGATTAAAGTTGATGTGACAGATTTTGAGGAGCATAAATATTCATCATCATCATCATCATCACGACAGACAACACCACTGTCTTCAACAAAAACAACAATCACTTCAATCACGACCGTCTTCATCATCATCATAACAACACATCTCAGCTTCATCACCATGGTGATCGTCCGTGACATCATCACCTCAATCATCTGCAGCAGAACTTCAATCACCACCAGCTTCATCCTCACCATCATCATCATCTCACTGCTCCGTGTCTGCAGACTCGAGGTTTCAGTTTACACCTCGACTCCAGACTGAACACAAACATCAAACACCGGAGAGGGAGAGGGAGGGAGAGAGAGAGAGAGAGAGAGAGAGGGAGAGAGAGAGAGAGAGAGAGAGGGAGGGAGGGAGAGAGAGTGGGTGATGGAGAGAATGAGTCTCAGAGGAAGGACAAGAAGAAGCTGAGTGTTACAGCATCAAAGACTAGCACGGCCCTCAGAGAGAGGACACTGAGCACAGCACCACCTCCAGCGATAAGAGGGTCGATACCTGGGTCACTCACCAAGAGACAGAGCCAGAACCATCTGAAGATTAACAGCAACAACCATGAGCAAACACACACACACACACATGCGGTTCCTACCTTCCTGCACGGCCTGGAAAGGGTTGTTGGGCTCGATGATTTTAATAGAGTGCGTGATCTTCTCGCTCTGCAGGACGTCGTCACTCAGACTGAGGTCAGACACAGCGAGCTGGAAAACTTCATCGTCCCGCACGGCGTTCTCCTCAAATATCGCACCTGGACATGTGGAAGACAAGAGGGAGGAGGTCAGAAACGCCTCTTCCATGGGAATTTAACCACCAACCACACAGCGACATGGTTGACAAAGCTTCTTATAATTATTAAGAGCAGATTTATTGTCAGACTCAACCAGATGATGATCTGATGACGGAAGGAAACCATGAAGTATTTGATGTCACAAAATTAAACTGCCAACACTGCAAAGAAACAGCAAAACAACGGAGTCAGACAATAAATAAGAATACAACATGTGTTAACGTGGGCGGAGCCTTTCAGACATTCTCGAAATGAATCGGCAACTATTTTGATCCTCAATGACTCAGTGTGAGTGATTTTTAAATCAGTAGAGCCAGTTCCATCCGTCTGTCTGTCTCTTCAGCTCCTTAAACGTGAACATTCTCTGGTTTCTTTGCTCCATTTAACAAAGAAATCATTACAACTGAGTCACTTTGGTTTGTCCGCTGACAGCATCATTCATTTCCAGGTTGGGGAAACATTTTTCAACATTTTATGGACCAAACAACTAATTGATTTATCAAGACAATAATGGGAAGATGAATCACTGATGAAAACACTCATCAGTCACAGCCTCAGTGAAGCTGAAGCCTCAGAAAAGCTCAACAATCCTCAGCTTCACGCCTGTCTTCAGCCATTACTCTGACATACAGTACACTGTGTGAGTGACAGCAGCTCTGTAACAGTGGCAGAGTCACTCCACATCATCTCCTCTGCAGCGTAACTCTTTTCATTATCATTTCTGACACAGAGGCGGCAGATTTACCTTCAAAATGAACAACTTGTCACGACGTCTGAAACTGTATGAATCAAGCGAAAAGCAAAGACTTAAAAATCCTCTATTATCCTCCAAAGCCAAATCAATAAAACAGGATTATGTCTGAAAAGCTGAAATGTTCCCACTGGGGCTCAGTTACACGACACAGTTAAATCACACCACGCAGTCTCTGTGCTTTGTTTCTGTTACACTCAAGCTGCTAATTAAGTCGCTCCACTGCAGAGAGTGGGTGAAATTAACAACCAGCAACTGAGACAACGGCCTCACTCCGCTGATACTTCAAAACAACACGCTGGGAAATGTGCAAGAAAATAAAATGCACGGCAGGAAAGACACTAAGAAGACGGTCATTTAATCATCTAACTCCAAAGTCATGTCAGCTTTGACTGGCCTGAAATCACCATAGCAACGTCCTCATCTTTCATCTGTGCATGTTCACTTGAACATGAGACCATGAAATAATGATTCAGAGCACGGAGATAAAAAGGTAAGAATTATGCACATGTTACCACGGGTTATTCTCCACAACGTGGTACTTTAATCAGCGACCACAGTGGCTCATCTAATTATCACAGAGAAAGATCTTTGATTTCCAGAGTCAAATGTTAAAACCACTCAAATGAATCCTACGATCAAGCCTCTTCAGATGAATTAGAGCAGTCTTCATCATTTTAAACACAAATACTTGTGATTCTGCTGCAGCACTGTAACATATGGTAGAACAATCTGTCCACGAAGCTAAAGACAAACTGTTCCATCAATTAAAAGATCCACTCAACTGCAACAGAACCTCGATGACTCAGCAAAACCAAAATAACATAACATACAGTTTAGACTGGCTGACGTCATCTGTGATTCTAATCATGTGAATTCAAATTGAAGCACACACACACACACAGTGACTGTGGTGGACTTTTATCTCCAGCTTTACTGACTGTGTTACTTTTATAAGTGATGCATAAATATAGCTGTGCTTGAGGGAGGTGAGCAAAGGTCCGCATTTAACTGCAGTTTAACACACAAACACTACGCTTTCCCCCCTCACATTAAACCTCCCCCTCATGTGTAAGAGTAAATAAAACTCACATTAATATTTGAACATAGTTTCGGGCAGACTACATTCACTTTTATTTGAGTTTACAAACGAGAAACACAAGTTTCAAACAACAGCTACTGCTTTTCATTGGGTTAGCCGCTGTTAGCTTAGCAGCAGTGTATAGCTTCGTGTCAGCAAACACAACACTGAGCTGGGTTTTATTTAACGTTTAAACTATTGTAATAAAGAGATAACAACCTTTCACAGTAGAGTAAAGACGTCTTTCTTCACTCGGTGCTTTGGTAACTTCACTGTCACTGTGATCACCAGGCTCCGCCGCCATCTTAGGTCCACCTTAAACTTGATGATGCGTTCACGGACGCCTGTTAGCTGCTGGTTAGCTACCGTTAGCTGTAGGACATAGCTTCACGATAGCGAACAAAACACGAAGCGGAACGCTCTTTAACGTCTTAATTGTTAAAATGGGACTGAAATAAACATAAAACGGTCAAGGAAAGACGTCCTTCTTCACTCGGTGCTTTGATTACTTCATCATTGTTTGTCACTCAGGTGTTTGCCAATGACCGCGTCTGACTGATTTAATGATGCCTTCACGGACTTGTCCCTGAACGCCTCACATGAAACAAACACCTGCCATACATAGATAGATAGACAGACAGGTAGGTAGGTAGATAGACAGACAGACAGACAGGTAGGTAGGTAGGTAGGTAGATAGATAGATAGATAGATAGATAGATAGATAGATAGATAGATAGATAGATAGATAGATTAAAACTACAGTGCAGTGCAGCAGGGATGATGCATTTATGGTAATGAAGATATTTCACTGTCTTATTTTTAATTACAGCAGAAAATTAACTCTGTGAAAAACAATCTGCACTACTTAAAAAATAAAAATCCTTTCAAGAAAATTGATGCCTGGATACAAGCAATAAAAAACAACAACACTGCCACTGTAAGGTGTCATCGTGTGCCGCTGAGTTTCTCCTAATTAGTCCAAGTCTGGACGAGTGCAGGTGTACACACAATCATTTCCAAAATAATCCGTTCGTTACATACACAGTACACTTCTGTCATTTCACTGTAAACCACTCACTCACTGTCCCACACCAAAGTCCACTTTCTCTATGGACTTTGGTGTGGTTTACAAACATCAGTCTGTCTCAAGACGTGAACATGTGTCGTAGATGTCACTGACGTAGATTTAATCAGCTAAGTCTCATTCTGAAATAAGTCTAAATTATTACAACCTAACAATATCTGATGTCTGACTTCTTATTCAACATAAACCACCCAGGAACAAACGGAGGTCACGTGATGAGACTGAAAGCTCCTGAAAATGAGCCTTTGTGGTGAGATTGTTTTCTTGATTATTTTCTGTGTGAAAACATTTCCATGAGAAATATTGCCCGTGTTCCAGTGAACGACGCTCGCGAGTCCCGTCGCTCGCGTGATGCATCGGTTTCATTTCAGAGGAATCGATGCTTGGAAGCAGAGCACACATTAGACTGACAGCATGTTTCTGTCAGATTCAAGTACAAGTGGGAGGGTCTTTAACGTGACAGACGGCTGAGGGATGTGTGGAGGGCGGGGCTGGACAGAGTGTCATGCAGAATTACAACTTAGAATTCAATTTGCCTCGTGCTCGTTGAGCTCAGCGGTGAGATGCAGGCGGTGGATTGGAGGCCCTCGGGCGGTGAGGACGCCGCCTCGCTCGCGGGCCTGATCACATCAGTCTGGCGATGTGAGTTAAGCATGAACCCTGCTGCACCTGTCAGCAAAACTGCATGAGGTTTATACTTCTCCTGCAGACAAGAAGAGTCTCCAACTGCAACAAGTTAAATTAGTGATGAGAGCTGAGGGCGGAGGAGGCCGACTCTGCACCACCGGCTGAATCTGTGAGCGCGGGATCGAACCGCCATGAATTTTACACTCCACAGAGTCTCTCCTGCTGCATTACAACGTTTTCTTTGGTGCTGCACACCAACCCAGTCTCCAGGACGATACACTTCTGCAAAGCACCAATACACATTACTTATTTACAGGTCCACAGACGTGCGCGGTGTTTTAAGCAGTTGTGCCGCCTTTGGAAACATGACAGTCGCCAGCAGAGATACGAGGAAAAACAAGATTTTATCCACTTAACAAAAGATTCAGCTTATAAAGTCTACATCAGCTCCAGTCTGTGGTATATTAAGAGCATGTTCACGTCTTTATCTCACTGTTACACAGACTTTTACACCAGGAAAGTCAAGTTTGTAAACCACTCACTCTCCCACACCAAACCTCACAGAGAAAATCACAGATTTTAACATCACACACACACAGGAGTTGTTGATCCACTGTCGCCTAATGTCTGATTTTAATTAATTCGGCATTTGAAATATTTCATTTAGACTTAACTCAGTGACACAAAGTGACCACACGAGGCAGCAGAGGACCAGCAGCTCCTGTGTCCCTGCAGCTAAAATCACTGGTTTTCTCTATGAGGTTTGGTGTGGGAGAGTGAGTGGGTTACAGACTTCAGTTTCCTGTTGTGTCTGTGTCACAGTGAGATAAAGACGTGATCATGTGACGTAAATTAACTTAAAGACTTCACTGATTAAACATGCTCTCAGCAGCAGGGGGCGCTCACAGCTACAACCACACTTGAAAAACCTCAGTAATCTCATCGATGGAGCTTCACCTTCACCTTTGTGTGAGTGTGTGTGTCTGTGCGTGTGTGTGTGTGTGTGTGTGTGTGTGTGTTGTGGCAGTGAAAACAGGAGATAAGGCAGAAGATGACACCATGTTCTGCAGTGACAGCGACGGTGTTCACACACACACACTGATAACGTTGTTGTTGGATTCTTCTGGGATTATTTCCAGAGCGCTGAGCTGCACACACTGAATACATTCACCTGTATTGTGTGGAGGTGAAGGCACAAGATGGACGCCTGATAGTGTGTGAGCGCTGACACTCACTGAACGTGACATGATATTTATATCAATAAAAAACATCACATTAGGCTTCAACCACCTGTCTTTCCTCTGCCATGTAACGGAATGTTGAGCGGTTGCTAGGACAACGATGCCCTCGAACAGCAGCACTTTACATACACACGTTTATAATAACACACAGTAAAGAACACACAAGGTGATTTTTACTGAAAAACACGCAAGTCTGCAAATACACACACACACATCATACACACACACACACACACACACACACAAACACACACAAACACACATCATACACACACACACACACACACACACACACATTGACTTACATGAACATTAACTACAACAGCATCACAATTATATTTCATTCCTTTCAGGAGAATAAAAAACGAATCAAAGTGATAGATTTGATTCTTTTCTTTGATGTCATTGAAGGATTATGGGATTAATAGAGAGTTAATGAGGTTTAATAATAACAGTGAGATTTCTCTGTTCCTGCTTCTCTTTGATAGACACAGAGAAAAACAGTGTTGTTTCTGTTGTGTCTCACGGCCGGGGACAGTGATGGCTGACAGCCTGAGGATTACTGTGTCAGTGGATTCACACAGGGGAAAATCTGATTGTCTGTCAGGGAGATTATCTGATTATCTGTAAATGAGATTATCGGATTATCTGTCAAGGAGATAATCTGATTATCTGTAAATGAGATTATTTTATTATCTGTAAATGAGATTATTTTATTATCTGTAAATGAGATTATCGGATTATCTGATTATCTGTAAATGAGATTATCTGTAAATGAGATTATCTGATTGTCTGTCAAGGAGATTATTTGATCATCTGTAAATGAGATTATCTGATGATCTGTAAATGAGATTATCTGCTTATCTGTAAATGAGATTATTGTATTATCTGTAAATGAGATTATCTGATTATCTGTCAGTGAGATTACCTGTCAGTAAGATTATCTGTACATTTTCTTCTAGATCTGAACATTGAAGATTGTAATTAAATGTGTTTTGAACTGAATCAGCTTTAATAAACACACAGTGAGTGTCTCTGATGAAACTATCACCATAATCTCACATAATCTCACATAAACATGAACATGTGTAACGTTCTGTTTCCTACATGTGACATGAATCTAAGAAATAACGATGTTATGATTGGAGCGAGTCTCAGTCACAGTCTGCTCGTTTCCCCGCGGACGACTTCCAGCTCTGAACGAGTCGAGCGGATAACAAGTCACTTTTCATAAGGAGCCTGAGGACGAGAGATTATCCCGTCCCACGAGCCGGGCTGCTGACCACGGATGATTTACGGCGCCGCCGTCGTGGTTAGCAGACGGAGAGGCCAGCGCGACCTGCAGGAAAGCGATCTGTGGAGGCTGCGAGTGAAGCAGCAGCTGTGGCCTCGACTGCCCAACACTAAACCAGATAAACTCACACACACACACACACACACACACACACTGAGACACATGCGCTCACTCTGAGTGAAAACATGAAGAACTGATTTTAGCCACTTCACAAAAGACTCTTGTCATAAAATACATGTCAGCTCACGTCTACGGTCTCTACGTCACACGCTCACTCACTCTCCCACACACACACACACACACACACACACACACGCTCACGCACTCTCCCACACACACACACACACACGCTCACTCACTCTCCCACACACACACACACACACGCTCACGCACTCTCCCACACACACACACACACACGCTCACGCACTCTCCCACACACACACGCACACACGCTCACTCACTCTCCCACACACACACACACACACGCTCACGCACTCTCCCACACACACACACGCTCACTCACTCTCCCACACACACACACACGCTCACTCACTCTCCCACACACACACACACACTCACTCACTCTCCCACACACACACACACACACACACGCTCACGCACTCTCCCACACACACACACACACACACGCTCACTCACTCTCCCACACACACACACACACACACACGCTCACGCACTCTCCCACACACACACACACACACGCTCACTCACTCTCCCACACACACACACACACACGCTCACGCACTCTCCCACACACACACACGCTCACTCACTCTCCCACACACACACACACGCTCACTCACTCTCCCACACACACACACACACACACACACACGCTCACTCACTCTCCCACACACACACACACACACACTCACTCACTCTCCCACACACACACACACACTCACTCACTCTCCCACACACACACGCTCACTCACTCTCCCACACACACACACACGCTCACTCACTCTCCCACACACACACACACGCTCACTCACTCTCCCACACACACACACACACACACACACGCTCACTCACTCTCCCACACACACACACACACGCTCACTCACTCACTCTCCCACACACACACACACACACGCTCACGCACTCTCCCACACACACACACACACACTCACTCTCCCACACACACACACACACACACTCACTCTCCCACACACACCTGATCAGTGATGAGCTGACATTTGTCCTCATGACTTCATCTTTCTCTGACCTCAGAGTGACATCATTACATGAGGAGTGACCTCAGAGTGACCTCAGAGTGACCTGACAGTGACCTGACGTTGAGTGAAAGGTCATAAATGGTCTCTGACCTTCATCGCTCTCTCACTCCTCTGCTGTTTCTGCTTCAGCGTCTGTTTCTCACGCACGTTCAGCCACTGAACAGGGGGGCGGGGCTAATTACATGCACCAGCTGCTGCTGTGAGTGTGTGAGCGACTGTGTTAAAGCTCGGCTCTGCGGGTTTGGGTCAGAGGAGGACGCGGGTGGACAGTACGTCTGAGAGACACTGACCGTCCACAGACACAGACACCGTCCTGAGACTGTAGAGACACAGACAATCTGATGATGTGACTGTCATAAAATCACTTCCTGTTTACAAAACAACAACAAAAATCACATGTTAGCGACGACAAACATCCACATAATCACCACAGTTATGAACGTGTGATTCTGCAAATTAATAACAACAAACAATGAATTCAGGGAGAAACAGTGAGGTGATGTCATGAGGAGAGAAATGCTAACAGCTAGCTCATGCTGCGTTAAAGGTTTGTTAGCAAAGTTCAGCTAAAAGACTAACTCAAAAAGTTAAAGGTTAACTAACAGATAGTTCAAATATCGTATAGTCATAATAAGTCAGTTAAAAAGGTAGTCCAACATTAGCTCAAAGTTATCTGTAAGTTAGTCACAGGTTAACTCAACGTTATCTGTAAGTTAGTCACAGGTTAACTCAAAGTTATCTGTAAGTTAGTCAAAGGTTAACTCAACGTTATCTGTAAGTTAGTCACAGGTTAACTCAAAGTTATCTGTAAGTTAGTCACAGGTTAACTCAAAGTTATCTGTAAGTTAGTCAAAGGTTAACTCAACGTTATCTGTAAGTTAGTCAAAGGTTAACTCAACGTTATCTGTAAGTTAGTCACAGGTTAACTCAAAGTTATCTGTAAGTTAGTCAAAGGTTAACTCAACGTTATCTGTAAGTTAGTCACAGGTTAACTCAAAGTTATCTGTAAGTTAGTCAAAGGTTAACTCAAAGTTATCTGTAAGTTAGTCACAGGTTAACTCAACGTTATCTGTAAGTTAGTCACAGGTTAACACAACGTTATCTGTAAGTTAGTCAAAGGTTAACTCAAAGTTATCTGTAAGTTAGTCAAAGGTTAACTCAACGTTATCTGTAAGTTAGTCAAAGGTTAACTCAAAGTTATCTGTAAGTTAGTCACAGGTTAACTCAACGTTATCTGTAAGTTAGTCAAAGGTTAACTCAACGTTATCTGTAAGTTAGTCACAGGTTAACTCAAAGTTATCTGTAAGTTAGTCACAGGTTAACTCAACGTTATCTGTAAGTTAGTCAAAGGTTAACTCAAAGTTATCTGTAAGTTAGTCACAGGTTAACTCAAAGTTATGTAAAAGAAAGGTGAGCTAAAAGATAGCCAAGTTAACGGTTATCTAGTTAATTGTAATTTAAAAGTTAGCTAAACAGCTAAAACTATAAGATATAAGTTAGCTAAAAGATGGACACAAGTTATCGTTTATCAAAAAAAATAATAACTAAGGTTTCGTCAAACGTTAGCTGAACATTATTTAAAAAAGTTAGCTTAGCATGAGCTAAAACTGAACTGTAAGGTCGTAAAAGGTTAGCTAAAACAGAGTCAAACGTTAGCTGACTGTTTTCTAATATGTTCTTCATGTTGTTCTTTATGTTCTTCATGTTCTTCATGTTCTTTATGTTCTTCATGTTCTTCTTTATGTTCTTCATGTTGTTCATGTTCTTTATGTTTTTCTTTATGTTCTTCATGTTCTTCATGTTCTTTATGTTGTTCTTTATGTTCTTTATGTTGTTCTTTATGTTCTACATGTTCTTCATGTTCTTCTTTATGTTCTTCATTATGTTCTTCATGTTCTTCTTTATGTTCTTCATGTTCTTCTTTATGTTCTTCATGGTCTTCTTTATGTTCTTCTTTATGTTCTTCATTATGTTCTTCATGTTCTTTATGTTCTTCATGTTCTTCATGTTCTTCTTTATGTTCTTCATGTTCTTCTTTATGTTCTTCTTTATGTTCTTCATTATGTTCTTCATGTTCTTCTTTATGTTCTTCATGTTCTTTATGTTCTTCATGTTCTTCATGTTCTCCATGTTCTTCTTTATGTTCTTCATGTTCATGTATAAATGTAAATAAATGTAAATAAATGAACATGAATATGTAAATAACATGCTGTGGTGCAGGAGCAGAAGGTTCAGAACAGAGACTGTGATGCTGCGTCACTGCAGGTATTCACTCAGGAACATTCACACATTCATCCACACTCACAGAAAACTGCTTCTGAACACATTTAAGTCCAGATTGTGTGAAAACAGGAGCAGAAGAGATTTACGTTCTTCATAAATCAGCGTCATGTTCATGTTCTGCTGGATAATCTGTGATTGATAATCTGTGATAATCCTGGCACATTCTTCTCTTTTATGTCCTCACACAGCCAGAGATCAGATTTCTCCTCTGACAGTGAATGATCCTGGAAACATCACCATTAATCCATTCATAAATGGATCTTCACCTCTGCTGATGATGGATGGATTATTCTGAGCGCTGTCTTTTTGCTTCTCAGTGACATTTTCTGCCCGTTTATGAGCGGATGAATCCAGAGAGGAATGAACAGATGAATAATTAGTGGCTGCAGAACATCATGTGTTCATTTGCTGTGAACATCAGTAAAGATGAGTGTTATAATTAGATGAACTGATGAACTGCTCACATGAAAGAAAACGCAGCACATCCTCACTTTGATGTGGAATATTCTTCACTCGTTTGTCATCGTTACATGAATTCTTCCTCTAATAAAGATTCATGTTGACACAATACTGCCATTCTGTCTTTTTTAGGGAACATTTAACCTTGAGCTTTGTTATTTTTAACTCCATTAAGTTGTAAAACACATTTTTGTCCTCCATCCGTCTTCATTATGTTGTTATTTTTAAAGAAAATGATTCAGAATCACTGAAATATGTTTGAGACAAACGACAGACGCTGAACTAAAGACTTGTGTGATTAAATCTACGTCAGTTTAAGTCGACGATCTCTACGTCACATGATCACGTCTTTATCGCACTGTTAAACGGATGTTTGTAAACCACTCACTCTCTCACACACACACACACACACACACACACACACAGCTGCCTCCATCACTGAGTTCTAATGTCTGAGTGAATTCATCATTAGAAACATTTCTGGTTTTACTTGCTCCTGGTTCTCTGAGAGTTTGGTGTGGGAGAGTGAGTGGTTTACAGACGTGTGTGTAACAGTGAGTACACAAACACATCAGAACACCTGAACTGTCCCTTTAAGCTGGTGAAATAACATCATAAACCTGAGAAATGTCAGATTAACTTGAACTTTTTTATTACTCATACATTTAATAACCGCACGACATTAAGACTTTTATTCTGACACTTGAACTTAATATCAGTCATTTTCTGCTCATGTACTTTTTACTGTTTAAACCACTGATACACACATATGTACATCCACCTGTCTCTGTGTGTCTCACTGTGTCTCTCAGTATGTCTGTGTGTCTCTGTGTGTCTCTGTGTGTCTCTGTGTGTCTCAGTGTGTCTCAGTGTGTCTCAGTGTGTCTCTGTGTCTCTTTGTGTCTCAGTGTATCTCAGTGTGTCTCACAGTGTGTCTCTGTGTGTCTCACAGTGTGTCTCTGTGTGTCTCTCAGTGTGTCTCTCTGTCTCACTGTGTCTCAGTGTTTCTCACTGTGTCTCAGTGTTCCTCACTGTGTCTCTGTCTCACAGTGTGTCTCAGTGTGTCTCTGTGTGTCTCAGTGTCTCACAGTGTGTCTCTGTGTCTCTCAGTGTGTTTCTGTGTCTCACAGTGTCTCTCAGTGTGTTTCTGTGTGTCTCAGTGTGTCTCACAGTGTGTCTCTTTGTGTCTCAGTGTGTCTCTGTGTCTCACAGTGTGTCTCACAGTGTGTCTCAGTGTGTCTCTGTGTGTCTCAGTGTGTCTCTGTGTCTCACAGTGTGTTTCTGTGTGTCGCAGTGTGTCTCACAGTGTGTCTCTTTGTGTCTCAGTGTGTCTCTGTGTGTCTCAGTGTGTCTCTGTGTCTCACAGTGTGTCTCACAGTGTGTCTCACAGTGTGTCTCAGTGTGTCTCTGTGTGTCTCTGTGTGTCTCTGTGTGTCTCTCAGTGTGTTTCTGTGTGTCTCAGTGTGTCTCACAGTGTGTCTCTTTGTGTCTCAGTGTGTCCTGGTTGAAGCTCACAGGTCACTGCAGTGCTGCTCTGATGGACTGAGCTGCAGCAACATGTCAAACACAATATTATTCTTATTATTTTATATTGTTTTCCTGTGCAAGGTCTCACTGTCTCTCACTGTCTCTGTCTCACTGTGTCTCTCTGTGTGTCTGTCTCACTGTGTGTCTGTGTCTCTCTGTCTCGCTGTGTCTCTGTCTCACTGTGTCTCTGTGTTTATCTGTCTCACTGTGTCTCTGTCTCACTGTGTCTCTGTGTGTATCTGTCTCACTGTGTGTCTGTCTCACTGTGTCTCTATGTGTCTCTGTCTCACTGTCTCTCTGTCTCACTGTGTCTCTGTCTCACTGTGTCTCTGTCTCACTATGTCTCTGTGTGTCTCTGTCTCACTGTGTCTCTGTGTGTCTCTTGTGTCCACGCACAGAAAACCCTGCTCAGATGTTTATTGACAGCAGCTCCTCAAACATGTGAGTGGACAAACATGAGAGAGGAGACAGAGACGCTGCTCCTCCTCCTCCTCCTCCTCTTCCTCTGAGCAGGAACAGTCAGCGTTTGTCCCTCTGTCTCCTCCCTCAGCAGAGTTGATTAACATTTCACTCACGTCCAATTCAAAGTTCAGGCTCATAGATGAGGGAGAGAGGGAGAGAGGAGGAGGAGGAGGAGGAGGAGGAGGAGGAGGAGGAGGAGGAGAAAAGCCTCCAAACAGCAACATCAGGACAGTTTCTCCTGCAGGTTTACTGAGGATGAGGAGGAGCAGAGAGGATGGATGGATGGATGGATGGATGGATGGATGGATGCTGCGTTTCTCCCGACACGGATCGGAATGATAATGAGGAGTGAGGTCAGAGGAAACTCTGATCTTCATCATCAGCAACAATAATTCACACAGAGGAGGAAGAGTGGTCACCACCATCATCATCACCACCACCACCATCATCATCATCATCAGCTGCTCTTACCGATGTGAATGATGGAGTCCGCGCGCACCGTGACTGTGTTCCACTGAAAAATCCACAGAGAATGAATCACAAACAGCAGCATCTCCATCTCCAGCTCGAGCCGCGAAGGCGCGTCCACGGATCCACGGCGCGGCTTCCTGCGTGATTCTCCTGCTGCTGACTCTAGATCCAAGAGTCTGTGCGTAAAAGCAGCAGCAGCAGCAGCAGCAACAGCAGCAGCAGCAGCAGCAGAAGAAGAAGAAAAACCCAAATCCCAAACTGTTGAAGAACAAAAACAAGAAGAAGAAAAGAAGGCGAAGGGAGAAAAAAGGAGGAGGAGACACAAGCGTCCGCGGCTCCGCACGCAGTCAGAGCCGGGGCCGTGATGAGGAGAGCGGGGAGGAGGAGGAGGAGACACCGGCGTTTCTGTACCGGAGCCGCAGATCCTGATCTGACTCTGCTCCGAGTCTCAAACTGAACACACCGCAAACTGCGGAGGAAGAGGAAGAGGAGGAGGAGGGACTCTCTCTCTCTCTCTCTCTCTCTCTCTCTCTCTCGCTCTCTCTCTCTCTCACTCACTCGCGCTCTCTCTCTCTCTCCCCACGTGACTGCGGAGCCGCTATCTACGGCGCCGGGAGCTGGACCGGAGAAAGGAGAGGCGAGGAATGGAGGTGAAGAGATGATGATGGATGGAGCCGGCTCGGTTTCTGGTTCTGGTGCCGGAGTCTCGTCCAGGACCTGGACTCGGTTCTTCAGGATCAGACGGTGAAGTTGGTTTGAAGAAGAAGAAGAAGAAGAAGATCGTGAAGCTGCTGCTGTAGATTTTACACAAACACAGAGTTTCTTTGATGAAGATGAAGATGGAAATGTCCGCGCGTAAAAACCAAACAGTGTTGAGTTTTTCTGTCGGAGATGATGAAGAGCAGCTTCCGTCCAGACTGAGCTGAACCTGAACCTGCTTCTGGTGTCAACCAGTGACTGCACTCAGGTCGTGGATTCAATAATCAAGCGTGGAGCAAAGACTCACTCACTCACTCACTCACTCACTCATTCACTCACTCACTCACTCACTCACTCACTCATTCATTCACTCACTCAGGTAAGGTTGTAAAATATAAGTGTGAGATGACATTTGCAGGGGCAACAGCGCCACCTGTCGCCTGCAAACGGAACTGTAGTGAGAATATCATCATAACAAAAATCATAGGTTTGGTACAGGTGTATTTTATTTTGAAAGGATACAGGTGTCTATTAATTTGAAAGAATACAGGTGTATTTTATTTTGAAAGGGTACATGTGTATTTTATTTTGAAATAATGCAGGTGTCGTTTATTTTGAAAGGATACGTTTCTTTTATTTTGAAAGAATACAGGTGTCTGTGAAAGAATACAGGTGTTTTTTATTTTGAAAGGATATAAGCAAGTGTCTTATTTTGAAAGAATATAGGTGTCTTTTATTTTGAAAGGATACTTGTGTCTTTTATTTTGAAAGGATACAGTGTACAATGTTTATAAAATCATAAATATTATATATTAGATTCGATTCATGAAGAATGTCTGTGTGTTTGATTAGTTTG